>NC_053392.1:16541829-16594676 GCF_905171765.1 Bufo bufo | reverse complement strand
TCTGTATATATTGATTATAATTGTTGCTTCTATCATGGCCCTATCAGCAGGTTACTATAGATTGTGTACTGCACAAAATACTCCTCTAACATATCTTCTGTTGAAGATTACGTTTGATACCAAGGGGCATATAACGTATTTATGCCCTTCCACTGCAACCGGGATGCTTCTGGGTTTCCCCTGGGCGTCCTGGTTGCTAGGCATCCGGCTCTCCCTTCCCCACAGTTCATGGTTCGTCCACGTGATCCTGCCCTGTGTTCCAGTTGACGCTGTGCTGCGTCCCAAGTGACCATGATCACGTGTCCCGCTCACATGATCGGGAGGCGGTCCACTGGTTTTGGCGTGTAATGCGCGGCATTTAAATTGCCACACCAGACGCTTTATATGGCAGCCTATACCCACTGGCAGGCGTACATCGGATAAGGAGCGTACTCTGCTTTCATATATTCTTGGTCCACTGACCTTAGGGGAGGCTTCCTCATTTCATTTATGCATACTTTTGGACCTTAGCTTAACATGCTTTATCCTACATGTTTTTGTATACTCCGTAATTTTTGGTTGATACCGTATTTTTTTAACGTTCTCCCTGACGAGTTATTATATGAAACGTGGCACGTCGGGAACTGCTCATAGGGTTTATTAGGGATTCTGGACGGGTTTAGGGTCAGGTATCCGGACGGGGTTGCGCGGCGAGTTCTCTGTATAGATAGGCAGGGTATTCCTAGTCCCTCTCCTTATCTTTGGGTTTGCTAGGGTCAGTGGTTCCCGCTGCCTAGTCTATACAAGAGATCAATAGCTACCTGAAGTTGCAGTTGAACCGTACTTATAGAGGCACTTCAAGATTCGTAAGAACTTTCCGATTTTTTTCCTCTATGCCCTTGTAACCATGCGAATGATTGATCACTGATTTATTTGATTTAAGGTTAAAGAAAAAACCCATTTTTTATACTCTGAAGATTTTACAACACAATGGTATGATGCACTGTCTGAATGCTCACTTAAACTGATGCAACTTATTGTGCAAGCTGAAAACCAAGCACTGATTAAATTGCAGGTGGACATACAAAATACTCAGGACCTGTTGTCCAAACACGCTGATAATATTGCATTCATTGAATTGGATAAAAAAAATTGCAGGATAACCTGAGTAAATTAGAAGAAAGCCTTATCCACCTAAAGCAGTCCAAATTCAATAGGGACTTGATGGACTATCAAACCAACGCTATTTACAACTGGCCTGAATCCAGGAAATATACGGCTCATTCGATCTTAAAGAATAATCAACACAAAAAGAAACACATTGCCAAGGTCTCATTCAGCTCCACAGAGATGGACTCCTCGGATTCCACATTAGAAAATAACCAAGATTCCTCTGGCTCATATGTTGGGCCAGAAAATATCTCCACTGCCTCAATGTCACAACATCAGAAGTCTGCAAAAAACGAAGAGCGGGCAGGAAACACCGGAAAAAAAATCAACGCTATCCATCACGCCACAGGAGGACATAGAGGATCTCCAGGTGATCAACCTGTCGGGATCCATTCTCTCATTGGATCAACTGAAAGTTCTTAAAAAAGGACTGTCCTTATTGCCTACTTTTCACTTTGATTTATTTAAAACAATCTTAGATGTAAACAGATTGGCACGGAATTTAAGACTGAAAAATCATTTTCAGGGGGAGGAGGTTGCCAGTGGTGATTCCGTGCAGGATGATAATATGGTCAAGCTGTGACCGAACTCCATCCAATACTGATAATGATTTTTCAGGTGCGAGTATGAGTTTTAAGGAATTAACACATGTTTGCTCTCTACAGGAAACACTGCATTGTTCTAAACAATTTACGCCACGTTCCCCTGCTCTTGACCGTTATCAAGATCTGGTGGAAAGCAGGAAAGCATTGCAAGGAAACCTGAAGGGGCTCATTCAGTTGTCACAAAAAGATGTAACATGACCCCAGGTGAATGCAGTGCTTTAAAACAATTAAAACTGAGACAAGATTTGACCATCAAGCAGGCTGATAAGGATGTGGGGGAGGGGGGGGGGGGCGCGTTGTGGAGTTTGATAGCCTTTTACACAAGAAACAAGTTGAATCTTTACTTCTGTATATACTGTACTCGGGGGCAATCCCCTACAGGTGTTTCAGGAGAGGTTGTCCCACTTGTTGGATAGGCGTCTGGAGACGGGAGTCATCAGTCACAGGGTATTCGAACTATATTTATGTTCAGTTCCCTATTATTTCAATATTCCATGCATTGCCTAAAATTCATAAAAACATTTTCCCCCCCACCCATGAGGCGTATTGTGGACGGCATAGGGTCCTTCTCAGAGAGATTGTCTGAGTGGGTTGACTCCCTTCTCCAGCACCAGATTCCTGGATATATCAGGGACACCAGGTCTGTATTACAGGCCTTTGATGGATTCCTATGGCATGACACCTATGTCTGGATTACGTCGGACGTGGTGTCCCTTTACACGAATATTCCACATAATATGGCACTATCAGCCCTCCGATGGTTTTTGGGCACATATAGTGACTATACTCCAGTGCTACAGGAATATGTTGTAATGGTGACTGAATTTCTTTTGAAACACAACTTTTTCATGTTTAATAACATTTTTTACCTGCAGGAGTCCGAAGTCTCCATGGGAGCCAAATTCTCCCCATCCATTGCCATTATTTTTATGGCGTGGTGGGAGAGGCGTTTTCTCTTTTTTCGGTTACATCGATGACCTGCTCATTGTATGGTCAGGCGATGTGACGGCCATACCAACCTTTTTTGCCTACCTCAATCAATGTTTGGCTGCCATCTCCTTTGATTGTCAATATGACACTGAGTGCATTCACTTTTTGGATCTATCCCTCAGGGGTGATGTTGATAGCTCTGGCATTTGTATTTCATCCTATAGGGAGGACACAGCGGGCAACGCAATCCTGCTGGCTACTTCGTGCCATCCTTCACATGTCGTGCGCAATATCCTCAGGGGGGGGGAATGAGCCGAACCAGGCGCAATTGCACTGATATTTGCACTTTTAAAAATGAGTCTAACAAAGTCAGAAGGAGATTAGAGCAAAGGCTTTACCCCTCAGAATTACTAACAGGTCAGAGGAACTTGGCGCTATCACTGGACAGAAGGGCTTTGATTTTCCCTAATAGCAAACGTTTGAGATCCAATGAGGATTGGAAGTTTTACCGCTAAATAAAGTGTCTCCTGTTGTTCAAGGGCCGGATTTTCTCTTTTTGTTGATTTGCTGTTACGGCCGTGTCCAGACTGGTACCGTGCTCACCACAGGTGCAGCAGGTGAGAGCTGCTCAATCTTCTCATTTACTCCATCACTGATTTATTGGGTTCACTACATTGCTTCTCAGGTGTGTGTACAGAATGCTATTGTGTTTTGTTTTGTTTTGATCATTTTCTGGTGCAGTGCATCGATTTTATCTAATATTGCAGTAGTAAAAGTTAAGTTTTATCTCCCTCTGTTTCCCCTTTGGGGTTACAAGTGTTATTTTCTGTCCTCCGTCACCCAGCAATTCAGTAGCCATTATACCAGATGCATTTCTAAAATGCACTCAAGATGGCTGCCTAAAGTGGTAAAATACAGCCTGAGGAACTGCGGACCCACTGTGTCACCTGAACAGATTGGCTTGGGACTACTCCCAAATACATTATCTAAGTCGCCCCCCAGGAATTAGTGAACTGAAACATATTGATCAGACACATTTCTTCAGGGGAAGGTGCCTAAAGTAGCCCTCGGTGACCAGTCATTGGCTGAAGAAGATTAGGCACCCTGTGGGCAGCAAGAGGTGGTGCTGGCAGAAAGCAGGCTGTAGGTTGCAAGAGGAAAAAAAGAACTACTCCAGTGGTCTACCCTACCAGGAAGGAAGAGGAAAAGACCTGTGGGTTCGAACTGCTAGAATGCAAGAGTGTGGTGGCCCTGCCTGCCAATGAGTGCTGGGTGGTGGCTGGTATGGTCTGCCGTCATAACACTGATGTCTTTGCTGTGCACCTACTTGTGAGTATCGGTATAATGCCAGGATCTGAGCCATGGACAATGTGGTTGATGAACCCTGATCTCCAATAAAACCAGCCACGTTCCTCCGCCCTGTACAGCAATAATTGGGAACAGTCATTCCTTGTCCTGATAGAATCTGTAGGACACTTTTCACAGCTTTCTTACTGTCGGAGCACGAGTCATATACATGATATCCCAGAGAGACATTAGGTAAAATTCTCTGATCTTGGTTAATTTCCTCAATGGCAAAACGGAAAGTCAGAAGATCCTTGTAATACTGAGGTATCGGTCTGTGGAGAGGAGATAAAATGTCAGTTATGAGTGGTGACTGTGCTAGTAATAATGTGAGAAGTGCATAGGCATTGCTAAAGGTAGGCAAGGGCGGGCAATTGCTGTTGCTGTTGCCTCGGGCGCAAAATTGCAGGGGGCGCCAGACAGCAGGAATTTCAATGTGGGCCATGGGAGCTTATGTCTCCCGTCCCCTCCGTTCAGCCTCATAGGCTTCAGGCTAGTGACCTGAAGCCTATGAGGCAGTAGAGTGGTGCAGGAGATCGCGATTACCTCATTGCGACCTCCTGCGCCAGGTATCGCGAGATGACGCGGCGCAGGAGGTCGCAGGCTGCTTGAAGACAGGCCAGAAGCGGTGATGGAGTAAGGAAGAGAGGTAAGTATTTATTTATTGTTTTGATAGGCAGGCCATGGACTGGAGGTACTATAGGTGTGAGGCACATTATAAAAGGAGGCAATCATATATGGAAAGAATGGGGGCCATAGACTGGGGGCACTATGGGGGTGGGGGACATTTTAAAAGGAGGCAATCATATATGGATAGGATGGGGGCCATGGACTGGGGGGCAGTGGCACTATGAGGGTGGGGGACATTATAAAAGGAGGCAATCATATATGGAAAGGATGGGGGCCATGGACTGGGGTCACTATGGGGGTGGGGGACATTATAAAAGGAGGCTATCATATATGGAAAGAATGGGGGCCATGGACTGGGGTACTATGTGGCTGGGGGACATTATAAAATGAGGCAATCATATATGGAAAGGATAGGGGCCATGGACTGGGCGCACTATGGTGGCGGGGGACATTATAAAAGGAGGCAATCATATATGGAAAGGATAGGGGCCATGGACTGGGCGCACTATGGTGGTGGGGGACATTATAAAAGGAGGCAATCATATATGGAAAGGATAGGGGCCATGGACTGGGGGCACTATGGGGGTGGAAGACATTATAAAAGTTGGCAATCATATATGGAAAGGATGGGGGCCATGAACTGAGGGCACTATGGGGGCTGGGGACATTATAAAAGGAGGCAATCATACAGTACAGACCAAAAGTTTGGACACCTTCTCATTCAAAGAGTTTTCTTTATTTTCATGACTATGAAGGCATCAAAACTATGAATTAACACATGTGGAATTATATACATAACAAACAAGTGTGAAACAACTGAAAATATGTCATATTCTAGGTTCTTCAAAGTAGCCACCTTTTGCTTTGATTACTGCTTTGCACACTCTTGGCATTCTCTTGATGAGCTTCAAGAGGTAGTCCTCTGAAATGGTCTTCCAACAGTCTTGAAGGAGTTCCCAGAGATGCTTAGCACTTGTTGGCCCTTTTGCCTTCACTCTGTGGTCCAGCTCACCCCAAACCATCTCGATTGGGTTCAGGTCCGGTGACTGTGGAGGCCAGGTCATCTGGCGCAGCACCCCATCACTCTCCTTCATGGTCAAATAGCCCTTACTTTCAAAGTTTTCCCAATTTTTCGGCTGACTGACTGACCTTCATTTCTTAAAGTAATGATGGCCACTCGTTTTTCTTTACTTAGCTGCTTTTTTCTTGCCGTAATACAAATTCTAACAGTCTATTCAGTAGGACTATCAGCTGTGTATCCACCTGACTTCTCCTCAACGCAACTGATGGTCCCAACCCCATTTATAAGGCAAGAAATCCCACTTATTAAACCTGACAGGGCACACCTGTGAAGTGAAAACCATTTCAGGGGACTACCTCTTGAAGCTCATCAAGAGAATGCCAAGAGTGTGCAAAGCAGTAATCAAAGCAAAAGGTGGCTACTTTGAAGAACCTAGAATATGACATATTTTCTGTTGTTTCACACTTGTTTGTTATGTATATAATTCCACATGTGTTAATTCATAGTTTTGATGCCTTCAGTGTGAATATACAATTTTCATAGTCATGAAAATAAAGAAAACTCTTTGAATGAGAAGGTGTGTCCAAACTTTTGGTCTGTACTGTATATGGAAAGAATGGGGCCATGGACTTGGGGCAGTGGCACTATGGGGGTGGGGGAGATTATAAAAGGAGGAAATCATATATGGAAAGAATGGGGCCATTATTGCAATAATAATACAGAGGGGGCCATAATTATTACAATAATACAGAGGGGCCATTATATATTAAAATAATGCAGATGGCATTATACATCTGGACACTACGGGGGGGGGGGGGGCTTTTATCTAGTGTGGCACTACAGAGGGTCATTGTAACTACATGGGGCACTGCAGCGGGTCTTTATTAAATACTTGAGCCACTATAGGAGGTATTATAACTACTGCAGACAGTACAGGGGACTTTATTACTATTGCAGGCTCTTATAGGGGTATCTTATAGCAGAGTCTTGTTACTGCTGGGGGCATTATTATTGAGCACATATTAATGGGGATACTATTGGAGGTACTGTGGGGCAGTGTTGCAGTGTTCCTCAACTCCAGTCCTCAGGGCCCACCTGCCGGTTATGATTTGAGAGTATCCCACAGAATGAATACCCGTGGTAAGTCCTGATGCACTGACACTAATTGTATCATCTGCTCAATACTAAGGAAATCCTGAAGACATGACCGGCAGGTGGTCCCTGAGTTGAGGAACCCTGCTGTAGGGAACACTATTACCATTAAGTACAGTTTGGGAGCATATTATTATGCGGCACTATTTGAATGGAACTAGCCCAGTATTGGGGGTAGCAGCAGGATGACAGTGTTTAAGCCCCAGGAAGGGGAGGATGATAGTAAAGTGAGGAATCTAAAAAAAAAATCTGTGAAACTCTGCAGAGATGCGGCTGAAAGAAGGTGTCATAGCGGTCTAATCTCCGAATGAAGACATTCAGGAAAGTCTACACGACAGGAGATGTCACTGGATATAAGAGGTATGTGCTGCTGTATTCTACTGTATATTTCGTAGCAATGTATGTAATGTCCATCCAAATATCTGTTTCACGGTAGGGGGCGGGGGGTATATAGAATTTGGCCCACACTACCTCAGCCCGGCCCCAGACTTCAAGTCACACTGTGTGTGTTCTGAATTCTTGGACCTCACACCCATCTACTACATTATCTATGTAACACCCCAGAGTTGTGTTACTACACGTCTCTACCCCGTTATTATCTCCTAAGAGACTTTATACTGTCATCTGATGTAATTTATATTATGTCCTCCACAAATGTGCATATAAACTTATGTTAAATTTAATCGTTCGTGTAATTTGGCTGGTTACCAGTAGGTGGCAGCAACACATTGGCAAGTTCAAGCTACAATTTAGTGTATCTGAGCTGGAATGGTCTATTCAAGCTTAGCTCCCCCTCTGTGAAGAAGTGGGCTGGTACCACATCCTGCAGCATGGGTGCAGAAGTAAGTAGAGTCAGTGTACCAGCCACCCGTGTGATAGTGTCCAGGAGAACCCCTCCATAAGGAAGACAGCAAGGACCTAGTCTCGGCTGAGACTTGGCAATTTTCCCAGCTTGAGCACCTTCAGCTCTGCTGGATGAGAAAAGCAGAAACCACAGACAACCTCCAGAGTTCCAGGAAGAAAGCATCCCCTGAGAATCCATCTGTGAGATAAGTCCAGATACCTAGGAGAAGGCAATTCCTCCTCAGCTAGTCTGTCCCCACACAGCAGAAGGTACCAGATAAGTGTAGAAGCTAACCCTGCCACAATTACAGAGCTACCAAGCAGACGTTTATCCTGCAAGCTCCACATTTAAAGCAGAAGTACTCATTCCTGACAATGATTGCCAAAACCTGCTGGGACCAAGAGGCCAAAGCTGTGTACTGTTTGGATGCAAGCTATTTCAAGTAAAGCAACGTTTGAACTTCATCTAAAGGTCTGGACATCACTTCTTCTGCAAAGTTCCTCTATTGCTCCTACTATCACTACACTCAAATGTATTGCAAGTGAGCCAGGAGCCAGGAGCCCAGCCATACTCAAGTAGGAGACACCATGACACAATTATCACCACCTATAGAGACATTATAGGCCATTACACCACTCTGGCATTTCTAACCTAGGACTTGCGTTATAACACCTTGGAAGGACCCTGGGATAGTACCCTGCGCACGCTGCAATTGGCGTCATGACAAATACAGGATATATTATCCCCTGACCCGGCCACTGCACTAAAAGTGGCATCAGCGAACCTGCTCCTGGTCTCTGCATCTGTACTCAGAGAGTTATCACTGTGTTCTCTGTGGTGTTACATAGGATTGAAAATTAGATCTACTACATTATCTGTAAAAGGGGCGTGGCTACAGGTGTGGGGGGGCGCAATACTTGGCTTGCCCGAGGTGCTGGCAACCCATGCTACGCCACTGCCCGCTGATTCCCCTTTAAAATGCTGGCTGCCACCGCCGCTAGTACAGGGGAGATCTGTCAGTGTTGCCAAACTGAAAGTACTGCCCATGCTGCCCATCCGCTTTACTACCGGCTCCTCGGCAGTCGGCAGCCAAGTGAATCTTCCCCCGCCCACCTAAGCTGCTATTGGCTGCAAGGGAGAAGGCAGCACTGCCATTGGCTGCCTGTGTATTTCAGCCTAGCAGGGCCTGCAGAGGCAGAAAAGAGTGCGGCTTGGGGATTTAACATCAGGAAACATCAGGTATCCCTGCATGTAATGTTATTTATATATACTTATATTGTTTTTTTTCCAGTAGTATGATTAAGTAGTGAAAATTATTAGTGCCCCCCCATTTTTGACTGTGATATCTTATGTGCCCCCCCCCCTATATATTGTTCCTAGAGTCGCCACTGGAGCAGTGTCATGAACTGTTGGGGCTGCTGCTGACCTTGTCTAAGCTGAGGGGATGCTATTTGACCCAGATGGCTTATCTTCTCCTACACTGTTACACATACATGAGGTATAGAATTTTATATGATAGTTTGCCCAATAATGGTTTGGCTGGGCTGGAGCAATGTTTCTTGATAGTTTTTTTTACTTTACTGTGCAGATCCCAGCTGAGCGGTGCACAAATGTCAATTCAATTCTCTACAGTTCCTAGCAGCAAGGGGCAGGATTCTAAATCACAAGCAGCAGACTTAGTCCTTGCTATGAGTCCAGTAATCCATGCTTTCACCTTACAGAAGACTATCCATTACACCCTGACCGAACACACTGGTCAGGAAGCATAGGTTCAAAACTAGCATAGCTCTGCCATCTTTTCAGAAATATCTAAATAAGAAAAATAGAAATCTGTTGCAGCCACAGCAAGACATGCCCAAGACATATTTAAATTGTACCTGATTAATTGGCTGTGCTTCTTTGTACAATCTGTGAAGGAGCAGTTATGTTTAGGCTTCCCTAAAGTCTCTTTCAACCATATTAATCCCTGTTTCAGCTGCACAGCTAGATGCATTTCACTCAGAAACAAGGGGCAGATACTTTCCCTGGAAGTCTGTTAGCACTATACTGTTCTGTGCTTTCCCTTACTTCCTAGCTCAGAAAGCTTATGAGGGGGCATAAATCACACTTACAGACACACATTAGGCTCTTCTGATGCTCAGAAGCAGTGTAGAAGCGGTTGTTTTATTATGCTTAGGATCTCAGCTAGCTCTGACAACCCCCCCACATACACTTCCTGTGAACCATCTTCTGAGTCACTGTTACCAAGATCGGATCTTGACGGAAAATAGGCAGTGGAATGCTACTTAGCTGGAAGTGGGACCCCACTTTTTTAAATTAAGTGATTTCAAAATTTGCTAGTTACACCGTTACACCATTCTCTATTAAATGAAGTTGTTTGAAAGTACAGTGGCTCTTTAAAGACATATTACAGCCTTTTGTCAGCAAGTAAATATCAGTAATTTAAAGAGCAGTGCGAACAAAAGAGCATACTGCATATATCACAGTATAAAATATTAACAATGTATCCGCTAATAGTGTACTAGTGGGCAAAATACATTTCTCTGCTCCACATTCCAGCTTCAGCTTCTCTACTCTTAGTTCCAGCTCCTGTATTTCTTCTAGTTCCAGCTCCTGTATCTCTTCTAGTGCCAGCTCCTGTATCTCTTCTAGTTCCAGCTCCTGTATCTCTTCTAGTGCCAGCTCCTGTATCTCTTCTAGTGCCAGCTCCTGTATCTCTTCTAGTGCCAGCTCCTGTATCTCTTCTAGTTCCAGCTCCTGTATCTCTTCTAGTTCCAGCTCCTGTATCTCTTCTAGTTCCAGCTCCTGTATCTCTTCTAGTGCCAGCTCCTGTATCTCTTCTAGTGCCAGCTCCTGTATCTCTTCTAGTGCCAGCTCCTGTATCTCTTCTAGTTCCAGCTCCTGTATCTCTTCTAGTGCCAGCTCCTGTATCTCTTCTAGTTCCAGCTCCTGTATCTCTTCTAGTGCCAGCTCCTGTATCTCTTCTAGTTCCAGCTCCTGTATCTCTTCTAGTTCCAGCTCCTGTATCTCTTCTAGTTCCAGCTCCTGTATCTCTTCGGTTCAAGGCCTACTTCTGATTGCTATACCAAGTGACTTCTATTCTTATCCAAGGTCTATTTCTCGTTGCTGCCTCTGTAGGCTGTTGGAACCACCCAAGGTCTGCACCTGCATGCCTCTCCTTGCATTTCATGAGCTTGGTACCCATGTGTCTGTGCCCCTGCGTAATATGTCTGTGCCCCTATGTACCATGTCTGTGCCCCTGTGTACCATTTTGTATTCTAATTATCTTTTTAGAACCCTTAAACATAAACTGCCTAACAGTTTTGCTCCAGCTTTGCTCAGGCTGTCACGGATGGTGTTGCAGGAAACAATAAGTAACAAATAAAGATCCGACTGACTTGATCCCAAACTAAGGAACAAAAGGATGAGCCCTATTAAAGCCCTAGAGCTCTCCCTCACTGCTCAGCCCATGCAAAGATCTCAATGATAGAAGGTTGCATGTCCACGTACCTCGACTGAGTAACACCTGCAAACCCTATAATAGTGAGGGAACACGACCACCGGCTAACTGCACTTAATACGGAGGGAGTCAGGGTCACCTAGAATCAAGCCAACAGGAAACCACAAATACAGAAATAGACTTATCTTGAGGAACCAGCAGTAGCAACTTCAAGCAGTGAACCCAATCCAGGAAGTAGTATAAACCGCAAAGTGAGGCAGTATGGGAGGAGATATATAGGGAGGCAATCACTGCTAATAGATGACAGCTGGGAGAGAGAGAAAAGATGTCAAAGCGAAAGCAAAACAAAAGAACATCATGCAGGAGGTACTGAAGAACGTCTGTCAGAACTTCCCAGAGATCTGGTGGTGACACAGGCTTTGAGAAACGTACTTAAAGGGATTATCCGCTTTATTTATATTGAACACATATCCTCAGGATAGGTTATCAATATCAGATCGGTGAGGGTCCGACTCCTGGCACCGCCATGGATTAGCTTGTTTACCTGCCCAATGTCGCAACTGCAGTAGTGAGCAGGTGTAATTACTAAGCCATCCTATTCACTTCAATGGGACATTCTCCTTTAGCTGCTCATTTCTATGGATTAGTAGTAGCTAAAGATATGGGTAGTGACATTGAAAGCTGACATCCTAGCTTTCATTCAAAACCAGAATCACAGCTTTATCTCCACTACATTAGGAGATATAGCAGTTTAAATTTGAGTGAAAGCCGTGAAACCTGCTTTTGCTTTCATTTCCAGCTGCATTCACTGCCAACCCTATTTCTAACAGCTATATCTTCAGCTTTCAAACATGACCAGGCCTATATCTCTAACCGCTACCAATACAGACCTATAAGCTGCTAAAGAAGCCTCCCTTCAATCTAGAGGATAAGGACGGGGAATTGGGGGATGTTGGGGTCAGTTGGGAAGCTGACAGCCTGCAGGGAGAAAAATAATTGAGATGAGCAACCCTATCGAGGGGTTCGGTTTGATTTAGGTTTGCAGAATTTTTAAAAAATTTTGCATTGGACCCGAATCGATTTAGGCCAAACCAAAGTGGCTCCAATTGCCCTGGAAATTGTTATATATAACACCTCCTAGTCTTCTAGGACTCCCTAAGCTCTTGAATGCAATGACAGCAATTGTAAATTATGTCCAAGTGACATTGACATAAATAGCTATGGGTTAAAGCATGTTTGACGACATGAATGTGTTATGCTTTTTTATCTTCCAAAGCTTCCAAAAATGGTACCTTATTGGGGGTAGATGGTGTTTAAACACACACGGTGTTAGGGGGGGAAACAGTGGCTTGTTTGGGGACCAAGCATCCAAAAATGTTGTCTTAACAGGGACAGAATGCCTGCCCATACGACACACACAAGTATTGATTGGCAGAAGAAAAAGTGGCTTGTTGTGAACAATCCTATAAAAATTCTACCTTTTAATTGGGAGGAGCAGCATTGCAGTGTGGATGTGAAAAGGATAGGGTAATAAGAGGCACGTGGCTGAAATAGTAGTGTAAGCAGAAGTAGCATAGCATGGAACATACAAGGCAGTAGGTCACCTGTCTATGATTAGAAGTAGTAATAGAAGTGATGGTGGTAGTGGTGGCAGATGTGTAGCATTAATAGTGATGGCAGTAGGGGATCAGCAGCGAGGAGCAGCGGCCATATAGTACATGTTCGCAGGCAGGAGCATGGTGGAGGCAGCAGCAGCCTTACGGAAGATGATAGTAGTTAGGCCGCAGCAGTGGCATGATGGAGGCAGTAGAATGATGAAGACAGCAGCAGCCATACTGAACATGACAGCATGCAGGCAAAATGATAGTAGACAGGAGGGCAGACAGGTAGACAGCAACAGTGGCAACAAGCCGGAGGAGTGTAAAAATACTCCTGAATCAGGCTTCATTTTGGTTCATTGTGACAAAAGTCATGAGTTGGATACTGGTAGAGGACAATTTGGTCCACCTGGGTGTCACACCACCCCTGAAAGCCTTCTAGAGATGACACTGGACACTGAGCATGAAAGAGAGCGTGTTGTGCCAGTTCAGGCCACTTTTCCAGTCTGCCTACCCTGAAACCCATGGGGTCAGGGAACAATGTATGCATGAGAGACTGGCCAGATTTTAGGTCACAGAGCACCTTCACCATTGTAAAATGTAATCTTTACAAATAATATTTAAAATGAACGCTTCCATGGGATAGTGTGGACATGCTGGGTGACGGTGGTGGAGGTGATGTATAGTCTTATATACACGCAGTCTTACCCTTCGGTAAGGTGGTGGTGTTGCTGCCACATCCTGTGTTTGCGGCCGCTCCGCTTTCGCACCTTGCTCCCTCTTTTGCTGTGAGGCTGGTGCTGTGTGACCACCACCTCTTCCCCTGAACTGCACACATCACTCGTTCAAACTCATCATCCTCCACATCATCTTCCACCCACTCTTCACCCCTGCCCTCCTGGCTGGTCTGCACACGGCAAAAAGCGGCAGCAGTTGGCACCTGTGTTTCCTCATCATCATCAGAGACGTGCTGCGGTGGTCCTCCCATGTCCACATCCTGAAACACAAGTGGTTGGGCATCAGTTCACTCAATCTCTTTCACTTCTGGGGCAGGGCTAGATGGATGGCCCACGGAAACCCCGCCAGCAGAGTCATCCAAAAGCATAAGAGACTGCTGCATGACTTGGGGCTCAGACTGCTTGCCTGATTTGCAAGGGGGTGAGGTGAAAGACTGATGGTCATGGGCTGCAGGTGCCAACTCTGCACTTTCAGCAGGAGACTGGGTGGGAGACAATGTGAAGGATCTGGAGGAACTGTCAGCCACTCAATCTACTATCGACTGTACTTGTTCTGGCCTCACCATTCGTACACCGATATTCGGGCCTACAAAATAATGCTGAACGTTCTGTCACCTACGTGCACGTGAGGAAGGTGTTTCATTTGGGCCGTGTAGCTGGCACAGATCGACCACGTCCTCTCCCTGCAACAGGAGCTCCACCAGCAGCACCACGACCTGTGCCACGTCCCTTATTTGATGCTCTCCTCATTCTTTGAAGTCACCCACCGAACTAACAGTCAGATTAACAATTTTAATTTCCCTGTCACGTATAAAGTGCACGTGTATCTCACACTTAAAATGGGAAAATGTCACCCACCGAACTAACAGATGGATTAACTATATCAATTTCCCTGTCACATATGCAGTGCAGGTGTACCTCACACCAAAAATGGTTATATGTCACCCATCAAACAGACGGATTAACTATTATATTTTTGTGTCAGGGGTATAAAAATGGTGCATTGCACCCACAATAAATCACTATAAGTCACCCACAGAATTAACAGCCAGATTAATTATTATATTTCTTTGCAGGGGTGCAAAGCCGGTGTATTTCACCCACAAAAAGTCATTATAGGTCACCCACAAAGCAAATAGCCAGATTCCTAACACTCTCCCTCGCTTCAGCTGCCTGCTTCCTGTCCCTGCAATACTCAGAGCTGACGGGCGGTGCTTCACGTGATCCAGCTTGTATAGAGGCTTGTGAAGATCGAGCACCAAAGTGCTCGGGTGCTCTGGCCGAACACATCGGGATGAATGGGAGAGCCCGAGCACTAAACAGGTACCCCCTGCTCTGAGGAGGGGAGGGTGCCTGGTTCATAAAAAAAGGTCAAAAATTGATGGAAACACCACCAAAAGGGTTTCGTGAACAGCATGGGGAGGATGTCTCGATGAATCTTGGACTCCCAGGTCGCTGCTGGGAACGATGTTGTCAGAGTAGTACGCCACTTTTACAGACAATAATACGAACAAAACCGGGGGGGGGGGGGGGGGAACGATTTTAGAGGAAAAATTGTTAAGAAACATTCTTTCCTGTATATTTACTTGTATATAAAGTACAAGTGCTGCCACAAATTACAAGGAAGAGGCACTCCGATACAACCAGTATATCACATAATGGAGGGCCTCATCCACATTGTGGTACAATTGTTCAGGTAGTGGGACTCCTACACTCATAAAGCCTATGCACTAAGTGAAAGGGCTGCCAAGAATTACAAGGAACCGGCACTCCAATACACCCTTTATTACACATAAAGGAGGGCATCATACACACCCTTGAAAAATTATGATTGATGGCCTGCTGGTGACCCTCAAAAACATTAGGAGCAAGGGCCGCTGATCTGACCATCTAAAAACATTAGGGGCGAGGGCCTGCTGCCGCATTGGTGACTCTAGATAACCTCTGGACGATTGCACGTCCCCGTGACGGCGAAGATCCATTTGGATGTCTGCTCTATCAACTTTCGATGTTATTTTCTGCGCCTACCATGGTGATCACAGGTAACGGGGAATTAGGGTTCGATGCCGGAGAGGGAGCTTGAAAAAGGGATATCAAATCCATGGGAGGTCAATGGCTGAAATCTGATTGGCTGTTGTTGCCTTGCCAATTTTTTTTTCATAATTGTGAACCACCCAGAGAGGGTGGGTCAAGTTATGAAAGCACAAGTATCCAAGGAAGGCAGCAGGCGGTCGGCAATTACCCACTCCCGACTCGGGGAGGTAGTGACGATAAATAACAATACAGCACTCCGAAGCGGCACCGTTATTAAAATGATTACACTTTCCGTTAACAAGGATTTATTGGAGGGCAAGTCTGGTGCCAGCAACCAACTTGCTCCCGGCTACACAACGTTCACCCAGTGTGCCATCATGATGAGGATTGTGTTGACCAGACTCTTGGCTACTGAGACTGGACTTGTAGGCGAGGGCCTTGTTGACTCTAGATAACTTCTAGGAGATCGCACGTCCCTGTGATGGCGACGATCCATTTGGATGTCTGCCCTATCAACTTTGGAGAGATTTTTCAACAAGGACCTTCTGGTATAGCACCGATTTGCTTGTCCTCTCCACCAGAGGAATGAGCGATGGGAAGTTTTCTTTGTAGTGGGGGTCGAGAAGGGTGAACACCCAGTAATCCGTTTTGTCTAAAATGCATATAATGAGCGGGTTGTGGGAAAGGCAGCCTAACATGAAGTCAGCCATGCGTGCCAGAGCATAAACATGCAAGACTTCGCTGTCGTCATCAGAAGGTGAGCTGACCCTGTAAAAGATAGTGGGTGAGGGCCTGCAGGTAAGCTGACCCTGTAAAACATTATATGCGAGGGCCTGCAGTTGAGCTGACCCTGTAAAAGATTTTAGGTTAGGGCCTTCAGGTTTTCTGATCCTGTAAAACATTATATGCGAAGGCCTACAGTTGAGCTGACCTTGTAAAACATTATATGTGAGGGCCTGCAGGTGAGCTGACCCTGTAAAACATTATATGCGAAGGCCTACAGTTGAGCTGACCCTGTAAAACATTATATGCGAGGGCCTGCAGTTGAGCTGACCCTGTAAAACATTATATGCGAGGGCCTGCTGTTGAGCTGACCCTGTAAAACATTATATGCGAGGGCCTGCAGTTGAGCTGACCCTGTAAAACATTATATGCGAGGGCCTGCTGTTGAGCTGACCCTGTAAAACATTATATGCGAGGGCCTGCAGTTGAGCTGATCTTGTAAATAATTATATGCAAGGGCATTATATGCGACAAATAAGCATGTTGATATGATGGAAGAGGAGGAGGAGGATGAGAAAAGGAAGATTTAACCATATACCCTTTTTTGTGGTGGAAGGGGTGGATGGGAATACAGTGTATTCAGTACATTAAACAACACATTTAAAGTGAAAAAAAAAACATTTAAAGTGAAAAGAGATCCTCAGAATTTCCAAGTGTGGGATCACTTGTTTGGCCAGACTCTCCATGGTGGGAGGAAGGAGGATCAGGGAGAGGATTCTGTTAATCAGACTCTTGGCTACTGACACTGGACTTGGTGGAAGACAGGGTGGTGCTTAACCGACTGGAAACATTATCTGCTGCAATCCAACCGACCACCTGGTCACACTGGTCTGACTTCAAGAGTTTTATCCTGCGATGCCCTGCAAACTGGGACATGAAGCTAGGTATCATGGATGATTGCTTTTCTTGTGCTCTGACAGCAGGGACAGTTTCGACACGCCCAGGGCCACAGCCTCTGAGTGAACCATCAGCATCATGGCCACTTCCCCATCCCTTACTGGTTGACTTACGCATATTAAATGTTATATGCACGCTTGACACACAAGATGTGGCACGGATGTCACAGTTCACAGCAAGCACAGTATAAGGAAAAAGTTCGTAAAGGTATGGAAAAAGGAAAATAGATTTCAGTTATATTTCTCCAATCTCTGGCCCTGACACACAGAAGGTATTGGACAGATGTCTCAACTTACTGAAGACACACTCTATAGAAAAATTATAGAAAATTAATGAAAAAAATATTGTATTTTTCAGTTATATTTCTCCAATCTCTGGCCCTGACACACAGAAGGTATTGGACAGATGTCTCTACTTACTGAAGACACACTCTATAGAAAAATTATTGAAAATTAATGAAAAAAATATTGTATTTTTTAGTTATATTTCTCCAATCTCTGGCCCTGATACACAGAAGGTATTGGACAGATGTCTCTAGTCATTGCAGACACACTCTATATGAAAATTATTGAAAAAGATGTAAAAAATATAGTATTTTTCAGTTATATTTCTCCAATCTCTGGCCCTGACACACAGATGGTATAATAGTTCGGCCGAGCATGCTCGCTCAACTCTAATAGAGGCTGGGTCACATGATGCACCGGCCAATCACAGCCATGCCATTACTAGGCATGGCTGTGATGGCTTCTAAGTGCCCACAGCTCAAAAGCTTGTTGATTGGCTGCTCTGCAGCCCTTTAAAAGCTTTATTTAATTTCCAAACACCGAACTCACAAAGTTTGGTTCGGACCCGAACTTCATAGTTCGGGTTCGTTCAACACTAACGTTCACACATATATCCTCCTTCTCCCAGTTTTATTTTTGAGGCTGAGGAGATTTATGTTAATGTGGTCCCCTGATGAACCGATTCTATTAAACAGATCAGAGAAACCCGTCGGGATAAAGTTTATTATCTGGGACATATTATGTGTGCTCCAATTCCCTATTGGTAATCACAATACCTTGATGCTATTGGAGGTTCAGGTGCATACAGAATATGTGTGAGTTCACCAGTGATTTATTTTATTGTTTTTAATATATATCTTGACCACTGACAAATAATACAGACTGTAATTACAGTAGGTCTCTCTTTGGGTGGTGGTATCTATCCTTTGTCATGGACAAATAGGGCTATTAGGCGGTTCCTGACACAGGATCGCCCATATCGGGCGGCCATTTAGTTTTTGTAGGCAAGGACATTAGTCTATAGGGCATGTGTGAGGGTTAGTAATATTTCTTATCCTCAGTATACCCGGCCTACCAGATAAAGACATTTTATTGTGCTCTGTGACTATGGATATAATTAAATTACGTTAGTGACTGACTTGGATTTCTAATGTCCTGAACCTGGGCACTGAGATGGGAGCTCTCAGCTTGCTGACTGGCCTCAGCTGGGTGCGGTACGTGGAAAAACTGCTCCATCATTTGGAGGAGACTTAGTCTGGCTGCTGCTGGGACTTCTGCTGCTTGTGACACGTTGGCAATAGGTATCTGCTTGCCAAAACCTGCAGCAAGCTTCATACACAGAGGTTCCTCACAATAACATAAGTTGTGCTCCCTTTCTGCAGGAGGAAAACATTCCCCCATTTTGCTTTAATAGTGAGAGTCTAAAAGCATGGGTTATCCACTAATCAGCAGACTGTTTGATGTCAATGATACACCTGTCACTATGTAAGCAAGCTAGGATACAGGTCACCATTGTGGCCAGTGTGCCTTAGGAGCCAGCTCTTTCTGGCTTCACCCCCCACTGAGATGATTGGGTATCCTGGTCAGTGCCATCATCATCATCGTCCTCTTGCTCCTCCACCTCCTCCTCCTCTTGCAGTGGCAGCTCCTTCTCCTCCTTTATCTCCTCCAGGATAGTTTCTCCTTGTGGGTCCCCAATATCTACGTGGTAAGCACCAAGATGCGTTAGCTCTTCTTCTTCCACGTCGAACCCTGTTGCATCAGCGTCAGCATCTGTTCTAAGATAAATAAGAGGGGATGACATTGTTCATGCTGCAGTTGTCCCTGCTGACAAACTTTGTGACCTCTTCTAAGGGCTTCAGTACCCGCCAGGCATCTCGAACGAGCTGCCACTGCCTGACCTCAAAACAATACATGCTCCCTGCTTCTGAGGTGGTCTAGTGCAAGACACAATCTTTTACAGCTTTCCGCTGCTCATATAGATGCTCAAGCATGTGAAATATTGAAATTAAGTTAGTTGAAAGTTTGTGGACTAAGTGGTACTGCGGCAGCTATTCTGACGCTGCAAGTTCAGGAGAGCGTTCCTCACTAGAGATGGCCTTACGGTTTGGCCAGCGGTTGTTTCGCGGTGAACTTTGCGTGTTCGTGATTCACCGAACATGCGAACATATGGAGAAATTTGTGCCCGCCATATTCTTTTACATTATGAAGAACTTTGACCCATGGCACATCCATCAGGTGGTACAGGACAGCCAATTGAGACATTTCAGCACATGGACATACCCCCTACCTTATAAATAAACCTGACCTGGCCGCCAATTTACATTCAGTGTTTTGTCAGTGTAGGGAGAGGTTGCTGTGTGGAGCAGGGACAGGCTGTTAGGGACACTAAACGCTAGCTAATAGGGCCACAAAAGTCATTTTAAGGACTGGTATAGGTGTGCTATCGATAGGTGTGATACACAGAGGGGTGCGATATACTTATAATATACTTTTATAATGAGTCAAAAACACATAGATCTATATAGTGATCACCTAGAAGTCAGGGGGCTAGGGGCTTACTAGGGCCATTTTTACATAGGGTAAGGTTCCGGACGGGGTCGCTCTTATCAGGGCGGGTGGTCTGTGGTTAGGCTATCAGGGCCAGAATAGCACCCCCTGTAGGGCAATATCAGGGACAGTTCTTTGCCCAACCTGTCCTTCAATACCACATCATCATCTAGTCCAGGGATAGATGGTGTTTGCTTTCCCTCCGGGATTCATGGATGTGCACTGGAACCCCCCGGATTGTGGTAGGACATATGGTTTCTGATTTGGTGCCGCCGAGCACCTGATTTAAGTGCCGCTGAGCACTTGTTATTGCCGACCACATCTATGCTTTTTGCTTAACTTTAATAATTTCATTTATTTTCATTTTGAGGGATATCTTTTCCATTCACACGTCCGCAAAATGGGTCCACATCCATTCCACAATTTTGCGGAATGGGTGCAGACCCATTCATTTTCAATGGGCCCGGAATGTGCTGTCCGCATCCGCATTTGCGGATCTGCACTTCCGCATCCGTGCTTCCGTTTCCGCAAAAAAATAGAACATGTCCTATTCTTGTCCGCAATTGCAGATAAGATTAGGCATTTTCTATTATAGTGCCGGCGATGTGCGGTCCGCAAATTGCGGAATGCACATTGCCGGTGTCCGTGTTTTGCAGATGCGCAAAACACTTACGGACGTGTGAATGGACCCTCATAGTAAAATTATTAAAGGTTACGTTTTATCTTTATGTATATTCTAATGGATTGCCTTCCTTGTACAATGTTATAATATACTTTCTATGTTAGACGGTATATTATAGTGCATTTGTATTGTGCGGCAGTTGTGTGCGGTTCTGCTGCGATACTGCAGGTATATAGAGGGGCGAGCGTTATTGGAACAAATCATTTCTACTGGTGTGATATACCAGTCGCCCTCCAAAAAGACTGATTGAAGCGGGGTGTTATATACCAATATACTTTCTTTATAGTGCATTTGGGTACTGTATAGTGCATTCGCGCATGCGCGTACGCAAAAATTATTTTGCCAATATTTCGCATTGAAAAAAATAATGAATAGAGATCGCAAGTTAGAATAATGCATCTGGTATGTCACTGTCCATGTTGTGGGACTATTTGTGCACTTCTAGTAATTATTTCTTGGCTGCAAATATGAGCTGAAGGTTTTTCAGGTTCCCCTGCCATTAAAATGAATGGGAACCGGCGCGAACTTGCGGTTCGCGAACATTTGAACCGTCTCGGCAGATGTTCGTCCATCACTATTCCCCAACACATAAGAATGGCTGAAATGCAAGAATAGTATCCTGCAAGCCAGTGTACTTGTTGAAAAAGTGTTGCACGACTAGATTAATGACGTGCACCATGCAGGGAGCATATGTTATTTCCCCCAGGTTAAGGGTAGCCAGAATGTTGCACCCATTGTCACTGACCACCTTGCTCAGTTGGAGGTGGTGGTTTTACAGCCAGCAGGATGTTTGCTGCTTGATGCACTTTAGCAACTTCTTGTCAAGACAGGTAGGTAAGCAGGGAAACAACCAAACACGGGAAAACAAACTGAACAAACGACTAGGCCCAAAAGCTAGGGAGAAAGGGTCACCTCCTAGCAATCCCTAAAAGCTTTCCCTAAGCTGATGTGCCCATGTGCATACCCTTAGGGTGGATATGCACATGCCCTCGTGCCTAAACCTGAACTCCCTGGGCAAACCCTAAGCAGCAGGGAAAAGGGAAGAGGCAACCTGCTTCTTCAAACCAGGAAGAAGCAAGCATCTCCCTAAAGGCCTAGATAAAACACACAATGGGAAATGAAGGAGATGACTTATCTTGAGCAGAGCTGGAGCAGACGATCCACCACAAATCAAGAGCTCCCAGGAAAGAACTATAACCCGCACAGGCCACTGGGGGAAGGAGGGATAAATAACCTCCCTAACAATGAAACCCAGTACACCTGAGGGAAGGGGGATCCAGCTCAAACCCATGTGCAGCCAGTCTGACAGATCTCCGCACATTCACAGGGCAAGGCGTCACACTTCTCCTCTTTGTGGCTACTTTCACCCAGGCCTATCAGCTCCAACATTGCATGGCAACGCTTGACTTGACACATGTTAAGGAGGAGGGAGAGTGTGAGCGACCCTGTCCCCTGCTGCTGTTGGAAAAGGTGCATGTTCATGAGGAGGAGGTGCAAGAGGCAAATAAGGGCAAAGTGTGGGAGCCAGGGTGGGCTGCTGCCTAGCTGCTACTGCAAAAAACTATGACCTGGTGGGCTGTGAAACATATGCACTGTCTTTGCCTGTAAGAGCTGCTACAGGTGTCTACCGTGGTGTGAACCTTGCCGCACAGTGAGATTCGTAGAAAACGTAATTCGTAAAACGTCTGCTAGCCTGTGTATTATAAGACATGTATATGCTATTTTACCAAACTTAATTGATGGTATTTTCACTATTAGGCCTCATGCACACGGCCGTTGTTTGGGTCCGCATCCGAGCCGCCGCTTTGGGGCCGCATAAGATGTGGACAGCATCCGTTGCTCCGTTCCGTGGCCCCGCTAAAAAAATATAGCATGTCCTATTCTTGTCCACGCTTTGCGGACATAAATAGGCATTTATATTGAAGGCTGTCCGTGCCGTTCCGCAAAATTGAGGAACGCGCACGGACGCCATCCGTGTTTTGCGGATCTCTGATTTGCGGACCGCAAAACACACCATGGTCATGTGCACGAGGCCTTATACATACTTTTTCTCTGATACATACCTGTGGACACTATATTCTGCCATTACATATTTAAAGTTGTGCTGTATTGCCTGCCAATAACACAGTGTATATCATGTTTGTATATGGATGGGGATTTATAGGTATTGTTTCTGTTACATTGCCAGGACCATAAGTTTTGTCCTTGGATATCCAGGAGCTGTTATGTTATAAGGCAGTAATTGCAGCTAGAAGGCACTGCCAGCCTCAGCTCCTCACTTCTCACTCCCTGGCTGACAGCTTTCCCTGCCTGTCCATATTCTACACAATTCTTCTTCTCTCTAGCCTTTCCCTTCAATGTCCCTTACACTGGAATCGAAGCTTGATTGTGACTGTCCCTGGCTCCCTTAGATAGTTTTTCTGTCAGACACTGCATAGACCTACCCACCCTCATTCACAGCCCAGCACATAATGACATTCTGCTCGTTCTGCGGGGGCACCTCCCTGCCTGCTGCAGCACTGATTGACTCATAGTGTTGTGCGCGAATATTCGAATTACAAATATTTATCTCGAATATCGCAACTTCGAGAATTTGCGAATATTTTGAATATAGTGCTATATATTCGCTATATAAAATATTCGTCATTTTTTTAACATCTGAAAACCTGATTCCTCCCTGCTTCTTGCTTGTGGGCTAATGAGTCATTGGCCCACAAGCAACTTAAGCAGGGAGGAATCATGTTTTCAGATGCTAGAAAATGACGAATATTCGATATAGTGCTATATATTTGTTTTTTAGAATATTCGTCTTTTTTTTCCTTCTTAAGTCATGATTCCCTCCTGATTAAGTTGCTTGTGGGCCAATGACTAATTGGCCCACAAGCAAGAAGCAGGGAGGAATCATGTTTTCAGATTGAAAAAATGATGAATATTCTAAAAACTAATATATAGCACTATATTCAATATAGTGCTATATATTCGTTTTGAGAATATTCGTAATTTTTTTTTCTATCTGAAGTCATGATTGCTCCCTACTTAAGTTGCTTGTGGGACAATGACTGTTCACTTCAGATGGAAAAAAATTACGAATATTCTAAAAATCTAATATATAGCACTATATTCTATAGTGTTATATATTAATTTTTGACCCACTTCGCATTACGCAATTTTTATATTGCATATTGCAGTGATGAATATTCTACCACATATTCGCAAAATATCGCAAATTCGAATATGGGACCTGTCGCTCATCACTATTGACTCATCCATGCTGTCTATCGACCTGTCAGCCAATCAGGGCAATCCATCCCACCACCACTTCCTCTTAGGGTCATGTGAGCCCCCTTCTTCTTTTTCTCTAGTGCTTTTTCCCACCAACACGTGCAGTAAAATTGAGCTGAATGCTGTTTTACTGTATTCATCTGAAACGAACCTGAAAAGATTTGGAATCGGATGCCAGAAAAAATATTGCGAAGTTCGTAACGTTTCGGTTTATCTTTAATATTCTGTAGGGACAGGGATGTTATATATTACATTTTTGTAATATACAATATTATTACGGAAATAGTTTCTCTCCTAGAAAACAGGGTGTAAAGAGTCTTCTTATCAAAGCTCTTAGAGTGTGGCTAATGAGAAAATGTCTTTAGTCTTCTGTCTGCCGAAGACACCTTTGTGCAACATGCAGAGGAGTCCAGCCACCTCTTGTCATTACCTCAGTTCCTGACTATGGACATGTAGCCTATCACAATCCATCACAAGGCCTATCTGACTTGTTACACACAGGCAGCTTCAGTGCTTAGTAAAATGCTGAAGCCTGAAGACAGACTGTCATTAGTAATGCTTGGCTAGTTTCACACTGCCATTGTGAGATCAACAGGCTGTTCCGGCAGAGACCCGCTATTTGTCCAGCTGATTCTTGGCATGTGTGCCAGGTTGTGGTTCAATCTCTGCTGGTCCCCATTATAGATTAATGGGGCCAGATGGGAACACATTGGCTTCTGCTAGATCCAGAGAGAACAGCCTGCCAGATCTCACAACACTAGTGTGAAACTAGCCTTAGTCATATGGTTGCAAGAAACCTGTGGAGGGTTTAGAGCAGATAAAGATGTGGGCCCAGATTCAGGTAGATTTGCCCATTACTTACACCTGAGCCGCTCAGCTGAATTTCTCTGCGCTGGAGCAATTTTGCCAAATTGCCACCTGATTCAGGAATCGTTTGTTCATTTAATTTGCTCCTGTTTAAGGCAAAGCTGAGGGCGCAAGGCCGTGCAAGTCAAAGTGGGTGTGCCCCTATGTAAATGAGGAATTTTCGGCTCAGCAGAGGTTTGCTAGCATAATTTCAGGGCAAATCCTGCTCAGCTGCTTGCACTGAGCAAATAAATAGGAGCAGACTTGCGCAGGTTCTTTGCTGAATTTCATCCTGCTTTTTCCTACCCCCCCTGAGCAAGGAAATTCAGCCTCCCAAAGGGACCAAAATATTTTATATTACTGTATAAAGAATTTAAATTATAAAAGAACAGAAATAAACATACATAGCCTTTATTTTATTGGTGCAGCTGTTTTAGTGTAGTACTTGAATGAGATAAGTAAATTCTAGAAACATCTGAAAATGTCATTTTTCATTTGAAGAGCACAAGGAACACTTGTTTTTGTGTTTTATTCTCATAGGATAAAAAGGTATAAGAACAAACTGCCATCTAGAATAACTATTTAGATGTTCGTTAGATGTATTTCAAATCTGCTTGTTCAGATCGTCTGTCTAGGTGCTGCTGAAGTTGCGCGCTCCTTCAGATGACATTTGGCCATCTTTTGCTAACTTGCCCCTGCTTTTAACAGGAGCAAGTTTGCCCAGGGAAAAAAGCTTGCACGCTTCCAGCGCAAGATGCGCATCACACGCGCATGTTTCTGAATCATCGGCAGTACCTAATTTGCATATTCGCTGAGGGAATTCCATGAAGGCGCAACTTACACCCCGCGCAAAATTGCACGCAAATTGCGCAGGAACAGCTAGGCTGCGTGCGCGGGAAAATGGCAGCATTTCAGGCTTAACTGGTTTACAGAATCAGCCGCAAATTTGCATAGGAGCAAATCAGTACTTGCGCGGCGCAAATCACACTTGTTCCCGTGCAAGTGCTTCTTGAATCTGGGCCGTGGTGTAAAGGATCAGATGTACTCAGCGATACAGGATCACTTCTCAATGTTAGAAGGAATCACATATTTCATATTGCACAGGTCCAAGAAAACACAACATTTTCCACATTCTAGACTGTGCCAAATTTTAGATAACTGCCTGGCATCTACAGTCATGTGAAAAAATTAGGACACCCTTTGAAAGCATGTGGTTTTTTGTAACATTTTTAATAAATGGTTATTTCATCTCCGTTTCAACAATACAGAGAGATTAAAGTAATCCGACTAAACAAAGAAAACTGAAGAAAAGTCTTTTCAAGATCTTCTGTAAATGTCATTCTACAAAAATGCCTATTCTAACTGAGGAAAAAGATAGGACACCCTTGCCCCTAATAGCGAGTGTTACCTCCTTTGGCTGAAATAACTGCAGTGAGACGGTTCTTGTAGCCATCTACCAGTCTTCGACATCGGTCTGAGGAAATTTTACCCCACTCCTCAATGCAGAACTTTTTCAGCTGTGAGATGTTTGAGGGGTTTCTTGCACGTACAGCCCTTTTCAAGTCACCCCACAGCATCTCAATGGGATTCAAATCTGGACTTTGACTTGGCCATTCCAGGACTCTCCATTTCTTCTTTTTCAGCCAATCTTTGGTTGATTTACTAGTATGTTTTGGGTCATTGTCATGTTGCATGGTCCAGTTCCGCTTCAGCTTTAATTTTCTAACTGATGGTCTCACATGTTCTTCAAGCACCTTCTGATACACAGTAGAATTCATCGTGGATTCTATGATGGTGAGCTGACCAGGTCCTGCTGCAGCAAAGCAGCCCCAAACCATGACACTTCCACCTCCATGCTTCACAGTTGGTATGAGGTTCTTTTCTTGGAATGCTGTGTTTGGTTTACGCCAAACATGTCCTCTGCTGTTGTGTCCAAATAATTCAATTTTGGACTCATCTGTCCAAAGAACATTATTCCAGAAGTCCTGGTCTTTGTCAACTTTATCTCTGGCAAATGTCAGTCTGGCCTCGATGTTTCTCTTGGAAAGCAAAGGTTTCCTCCTTGCACACCTCCCATGCAAGTTAAACTTGTACAGTCTCTTTCTGATTGTAGAGGCATGTACTTCTACATCAACAGTAGCCAGAGCCTGCTGTAGTTCTCGAGATGACACTTTAGGGTTTTTGGAGACCTCTTTTAGCATCTTGCGGTCTGCTCTTGGGGTGAACTTGCTGGGGCGACCAGTCCTGGGCATGTTGGCAGTTGTTTTGAAAGCCCTCCACTTGTAGACTATCTTCCGGACAGTGGAATGGCTGATTTCAAAATCTTTTGAGATCTTTTTAAATCCCTTCCCAGACTCATAGGCTGCTACAATCTTTTTTCTGAAGTCCTCTGACAGCTCTTTTGCTCTCACCATGGTGCTCACTCTCACTTCAACAGTCAGGAGCACACCAAACTAAATGTCTGAGGTTTAAATAGGGCAAGCCTCATTCAACATGCAGAGTAACGATCTACTAATTATGTGCACCTGGTGTGATATACCTGTGTGAGATCTGAGCCAATTTAAGAGGGAATACATGTGAGGGTGTCCTATCTTTTTCCTCAGTTAGAATAGGCATTTTTGTAGAATGACATTTACAGAAGATCTTGAAAAGACTTTTCTTCAGTTTTCTTTGTTTAGTTGGATTACTTTAATCTCTCTGTATTGTTGAAACGGAGATGAAATAACCATTTATTAAAAATGTTACAAAAAACCACATGCTTTCAAAGGGTGTCCTAATTTTTTCACATGACTGTACATAACAGGAAGACTCAGTAATA
This sequence comes from Bufo bufo, assembly GCF_905171765.1. Taxonomy (NCBI): domain Eukaryota; kingdom Metazoa; phylum Chordata; class Amphibia; order Anura; family Bufonidae; genus Bufo; species Bufo bufo. The sequence goes on along the minus strand of NC_053392.1, from coordinate 16,567,030 downwards.
CCATGAATACAGGATCAGTCCTGTCCAGAAGATGTGGACCAGAAAGCTCCTCAACACTGAGACATTCACACTTACCTCAAGCAAATGTCATTAGGAATAAAACCATAAAATAATTGATTCATAAAATAATTGATGGTGAAAACTCCTCCGATAATGACGTCTCCATCCTGGAAATATTCATAATCTTCAATGGTCTTCACAAAATGTAAATCACATGTTGGTGATGGGTTCTGGAGTCTACAATGTGTCACACACAAAATCAGGACAAGTAACAGGGCCGTCCTGGCATGTGCTGAAAGTAGGGGTCTCTGCATGGCTCCCCCAGATAAGGCTGTGCACCCCAATATAACACAGATCAGAAGCAGGTGGCTGTAGAGCTCAGGGTCATGAGGCATGGTGTAGACAGAGGACAATGCACTAGATGTCAGCATCTCCCCCTCCTTTATACAGTACAGTGTTATACATCTCAGTGTGCTCTGGATTTAGGTAGAGGCTCAGCTGTTCAAGTCTGTATTTAGATTGAGGCTTAGCTGTTCACTGACTGTCATGTTCCTCCTGGTTCTAAAATATGTCACATTTCCAGTAAATCAGATTTAGCTTCTTTTGCATTTCCAAAAATGACTTTTTTTTCAACATCAACAATTTTCTGTTCCTATCAGGCTGCTGCAAACAGGAATTCCCATCTGGCCTTCATGTATCCTCAATGAAAGTCTGTATATACTCACTGTTACGGCCGTGATTGTGGAACCATTGAGTTAAAGACAGATTTGGCGTCCTCGTCTCCATGGTAACAAGGGGTGGAGAGGACACAGCCGCACACGCCTCTTCAACATGGCCGACGTCCTTCGTCCCCTAGACAACGAGCAGGGGGGGAACTGATGGTAACAAGGGGTGGAGAGGACACAGCCGCACACGCCTCTTCAACATGGCCGACGTCCTTCGTCCCCTAGACAACGAGCAGGGGGGGAACTGATCAATGAGTCTGCGCTCAGGTGTATTGATGTGCTGGACATGGGTCACATGACACTGGCCACGTCACATGACCCATCAATTAGACCTATTTAAACAGGTAACCTGCTGGCCACAGGTTGCCTGTGATTGGTCTTGTTACCTCACTTGCATTCTCTGCATGTGTGACTACTTTTTTTGACCTCAGCTTGTATTTGACTTCGATCTTGTGTTACCCCGTGTACTGACGCGACCTCTTGGCTCCTGACCTCGGCTTGTATTGACTTCGATCTTGAATTACCCCTTTGTGCCCTTGTTACCTCCTTGGTCTAGACCTTGGCTTCCATTGGTTTCAGTTGTGGTTTTACCCAGCCTGGGAAGCTTGTTGCTTCTGTGTTTTCTGTCCTTGTATTTTGTTTTCTCCCCTTGTTGTTACCTCCCTTTAGACCCCTGCACATACGTAAGCTAGGGACCGCCACCCAGTTGTACCCCGTCGGTTAGGACGGACCGTGTAAGTAGGTAGGGATAGAGGAGTGGGTGGAGTTTACGGCTGCACTTATCCCTACCTTTCCGTGGCAGAATCACAGGCCTTACCTAAAACCATGGACCCTATGTGAGTCCTTACGAACCGCGTACATAACCTCGCCCAAATGGTGCAGGAAGTGGCAGAGAGGCTACAGCAGCAGGAGTTACTCCACACTGCACCTATTACAGCTTCCTCCTTTCAGAATCTTGAACCTTATGTTAAGTTGCCGAATAGTTTTTCACGGGATCGTAAGCAGTTTCTGACATTTAAGGAGATCTGTAAGCTTTATTTTTTTTTTATGCCCACACTCTTTGGGTTCCGAACAACAAAGAGTAGGCATTATTATCTCTTGCAGGGAGACCCACAAGAATGGGCTTGCTCTCTCCCCACGGATTCCCCTTGCATAACTACAGTTGAAGCATTTTTTCAGGCTTTAAGTGTACTCTATGATGAACCCGGAAGGTCGGCTGTGGCAGAGTCTCTATTAAAGTGCCTTAGCCAGGGAGACAGACCTGTAGAGGAATACTGCACCAAATTCCGGAAATTGTGTGTTTCCTCTGGCTGGAATGATCCACCGCTTAAGTGTCAGTTCAGGGTAGGTCTCTCTGAAGACTTGAAGGATATGTTGGTCAGTTACCCCTCCCCCGACACCTTAGAGTAGATGTTAGACTGGACCGATGAATCAGGGAAAGACAAAGAGAACAACTGACGTTGCCACAGGTGGTAGCTAAATCTGACTCCTCACCCTAGAGAGTCAAAGTGGAGGATCGTCTAGAACAGCGGTTCTCAACCTAGGGGTCGCGACCCCTTTGGGGGTCGATCGGCCCTTTCCGGGGGGTCGCCTGAGGCTTCCTATTGTGGGTCGCCCGCACAACAGCAGCGGCCCCTTATCCTCGCGCACAGGAAGTAATGTCCTATCACTGCCTGTGCTTGAAGGAGCCTGACGTCTGGACGGGTAAGTCGGGCCGCCTGTCTGCTGAGGTCCGAGTTTTTTCGTTAATGACACCGCCGCTGAGCACCACTGCCACCAATGATTTAATTGAGCCTGGCTGAGCCTGGCTAATTTTATTTTAAATATTTGGCTGAGCAAGGCTTAATTTATTTGGGGGGACATGAAGCACCGCTGATTTATTTATTTGGGGGACCCTGAGCACTTCTGATTTATTTATTTGGGGGACCCTGAGCACCATTGATTTATTTATTTGGGGGGGGACCTGAAGCACCGTTGATTTATTTATTTGGGGGACCCTGAGCACTTCTGATTTATTTATTTGGGGGACCCTGAGCACCGCTGATTTATTTATTTGGGGGAAACCTGATGCACCACTGATTTATTTATTTGGGGGTACCCTGAGCACCGCTGAGTTATTTATTTGGGGGAGACCTGAAGCCCTGCTGATTTATTTATTTGGGGGACCCTGAGCACTTCTGATGTATTTATTTGGGGGGGACTTGAAGCACCACTGATTTATTTATTTGAGGGGTACCCTGAGCACCTGAGCACCACTGATTTTTTTTTTTTTTTTGGGGGGGAGGTACTGTGAGCACCACTGAGTTATTTATTTGAGGGGTACTGTGCGCACCACTGATTTATTTTTTAGGGGGTATTTGTTGTTTATTATTTATTTTAAAGTTATTTATTTGGTTTACAAATATTTTGTATTTATGCTAAAGTTCTGTGGTTATGAATGAATACTTGTGTATTTGAATTAACATTTGGTGTATTGGTGTCTGTGCGTGTTTTTGGTGGGTCATCATAACAGTAGCAAAATTAGTTATGACGTAGCAAGGAAAAAAATGTAATGGTTGGGGATCACCACAACATGAGGAACTGTATTAAGGGGTCACGGCTTTAGAAAGGTTGAGAATCACTGGTCTAGAAGAACCCATGCAGCTCGGAATGACCATGAGGGATCAAAGACGCTAGAGGGGTGCCTGCTTTTATTGTGGAGAATCGGATCACTGGTTACGGCAATGTCCTAAAATTCCTCCCTCCAGGAGATCTCCGCGTCCTGACGCCCAGAAGGATAAAGTACTCCCCAAGGTGGTTAAAGAGAAAGTATTGTTACCTGTGGTTATTTCTTTTGCAACCTATAAGGGTCCTGGGAAGGCATTTATTGATTCTGGGTCCGCCTCTAATTTTATTGACCACAATTTTGCTCTTTCCCATGGGGTGCCCATTTTGTCTCTGGCTAAACCAATTCATATTATAGCTATTGACTCTAAGTGTTTGGTGGGCGGAACAGTAGAATATTGTACTCCTGATGTGAACTTGACTATGGGGGCCCTTTATACGGAGTGTTGTTCTTTTTTTATTTTAAAGGATCTACCCGTGGAGATAGTTCTTAGCATGCCTTGGCTCCAGGTTCATAATCCAGTCATCAACCAGTCCACGGGTGAATTAGAGAAATGGGGGTTAGAATGTGATTCATGCTGTCTACCTATTATTCAGGCTGGAGTCACTATGAAGTTGAAAACTCTTCCCACATATATCAATGACTTTGCTGATGTTTTTTCCATGTCCGATGCTGATTTCCTTCCCCCTCATAGACCATATGATTGTGCCATCAATCTTGTTCCGGAATCTATGTACCCTAGATGTCGTATTTATAATTTGTCTGGTCCGGAACAGAAGACTATGAGGGATTACTTGAAGGAGAGCTTACAAAAAGGACATATTAGATCCTCGGTATCTCCTATGGGGGTGGGGTTTTTCTTTGTTGGGAAAAAGGATGGTGGACTGAGACCAAGTATTGATTATAGAGAATTAAATAGGATTACCGTTAAGAACCAGTACTCTTTGCATTTAATACCAGACCTGTTTAACCAAGTTCTTGGAGCTCACTGGTTCACTAAACTTGATCTCAGGGGGGCCTATAATCTTATTCAAATTAAGGTGGGGGATGAGTGGAAAACAGCCTTTAAAGGGATCCTGGGATCGTGCAAGTCTCACGCATGCGCGGATCCCGCACTCAGTCGGCCGCTTTCCTCTTTCTGAACATACACCGGGCGTGCGCGCATGATGGAAAAGCCAGGCGCATGCGCAGAGAGAGGAAAGTGTCCGGCTGAGTTCGGGAGCCGGAGACGGAATCGCGCAGTGACAAGGACCGCACGCGCGAGACTTGCACGATCCTAGCCTCACAGCAGGATGTCAATCACAGTGAAGGGAGAACGGGTAAGGGGCGGGCTTAGCTTGACTTGAAGCAAGGAGGTCGCTGCCCCCCTGACTTCAAGCTGACTCTGAGAATAGTAAACACAGATTAAAACAGCATTTTTATAAAGTATACAACAACCAGTGGAGGAATGAAAGACATGACTAGGAACACATTGGGGGCTACTGTAAAGTAATGATGTCAGTTTAAAATGTGTTTTGGAGGTGACAGGTTCCCTTTAACCTGTTTGGGACACACGACGTACCGGTACGTCATGTGTATTTCCAATCACCGCCGCCCGGCAGGCGGTGATCGGAACAAGGTGCCTGCTCAAATCATTGAGCAGGCACCTTGGCTAAATGCGCGGTGGCGCGATTCAGACCTGCGGTGGGCAGCTGGCGGCGGTGCCATCGGGTCCCAGTGGAGCTGTAGGGGGGACCCGATGGCATGGAAGGCAGTGCGATGCCTTCCTGAGGCATCGGTGCTGCCTTCCTGTGACGACCCTGTGAGATCCAGACCCCTGGATCTCACAGGCCGAATGCTGTATGAGTAATACACAATGTATTACTCATACAGCCAATGCATTCAAATACAGATATATTGGAATGCATTGTAAAAGATTAGACCCCCAAAAGTTGAAGGCCCAAAGTGGGACAAAAAATAAAGTGAAAAAAAAAAGAATAAAAAAAAATTACGTTTTCACTAGAGTTGAGCGAACACCTGGATGTTCGGGTTCGAGAAGTTCGGCCGAACTTCCCGGAAATGTTCGGGTTCGGGATCCGAACCCGCCCGAACTTCGTCCCGAACCCGAACCCCATTGAAGTCAATGGGGACCCGAACTTTTTGGCACTAAAAAGGCTGTAAAACAGCCCAGGAAAGAGCTAGAGGGCTGCAAAAGGCAGCAACATGTAGGTAAATCCCTTGCAAACAAATGTGGATAGGGGAATGAATTAAAATAAAAAGAAAATAAATAAAAATTAACCAATATCAATTGGAGAGAGATCCCATAGCAGAGAATCTGGCTTCACGTCAGCAGAGAATCAGTCTTCATGTCATAGCAGAGAATCATGCTTTACGTCACCCACCACTGGAACAGGCCACTGTCACATATTTAGGCCCAGGCACCCAGGCAGAGGAGAGAGGTCCCGTAACAGAGAATCAGGCTTCACGTCACCCACCACTGGAACAGGCCACTGTCACATATTTAGGCCCAGGCACCCAGGCAGAGGAGAGAGGTCCCATAACAGAGATTCAGGCTTCATGTCAGCAGAGAATCAGTCTTCATGTCATAGCAGAGAATCAGGCTTCATGTCACCCTCCACTGGAACAGGCCACTGTCACATATTTAGGCCCAGTCACCCAGTCAGAGGAGAGAGGTCCCATAACAGAGATTCAGGCTTCATGTCGGTAGAGAATCAGTCTTCATGTCATAGCAGAGAATCAGGCTTCACGTCACCCACCACTGGAACAGGCCACTGTCACATATTTAGGCCCAGGCACCCAGGCAGAGGAGAGAGGTCCCATAACAGAGATTCAGGCTTCATGTCAGCAGAGAATCAGTCTTCATGTCATAGCAGAGAATCAGGCTTCACGTCACCCACCACTGGAACAGGCCACTGTCAGATATTTTTAGGCCCCGGCACCTAGGCAGAGGAGAGAGGTCCCATAACAGAGATTCAGGCTTCATGTCAGCAGAGAATCAGTCTTCATGTCATAGCAGAGAATCAGGCTTCACGTCACCCACCACTGGAACAGGCCACTGTCAGATATTTTTAGGCCCCGGCACCCAGACAGAGGAGAGAGGTCCCATAACAGAGATTCAGGCTTCATGTCAGCAGAGAATCAGGCTTCACGTCACCCACCACTGGAACAGGCCACTGTCACATATTTAGGCCCAGGCACCCAGGCAGAGGAGAGAGGTCCCATAACAGAGATTCAGGCTTCATGTCAGCAGAGAATCAGTCTGCATGTCATAGCAGAGAATCAGGCTTCACGTCACCCAACACTGGAACAGTCCATTGTCAGATATTTAGGCCCAGGCACCCAGGCAGAGGAGAGAGGTCCCGTAACAGATAATCTGGCTTCATGTCATAGCAGAGAATCATGCTTTACGTCACCCAACACTGGAACAGTCCATTGTCAGATATTTAGGCCCAGGCACCCAGGCAGAGGAGAGAGGTCCCGTAACAGAGATTCAGGCTTCATGTCAGCAGAGAATCAGTCTTCATGTCATAGCAGAGAATCAGGCTTCACGTCACCCACCACTGGAACAGGCCACTGTCACATATTTAGGCCCAGGCACCCAGGCAGAGGAGAGAGGTCCCATAACAGAGATTTAGGCTTCATGTCAGCAGAGAATCAGTCTTCATGTCATAGCAGAGAATCAGGCTTCACGTCACCCACCACTGGAACAGGCCACTGTCACATATTTAGGCCCAGGCACCCAGTCAGAGGAGAGAGGTCCCATAACAGAGATTCAGGCTTCATGTCAGCAGAGAATCAGTCTTCATGTCATAGCAGAGAATCAGGCTTCATGTCACCCACCACTGGAACAGGCCACTGTCAGATTTTTTTAGGCCCCGGCACCCAGACAGAGGAGAGGTTCATTTAACTTTGGGTTGCCCCGCAATATAATGGTAAAATAAAAATAAAAATAGGATTGAATGAGGAAGTGCCCTGGAGTACAATAATATATTGTTAAGGGGAGGTAGTTAATGTCTAATCTGCACAAGGGATGGACAGGTCCTGTGGGATCCATGCCTGGTTCATTTTTATGAACGTCAGCTTGTCCACATTGGCTGTAGACAGGCGGCTGCGTTTGTCTGTAATGACGCCCCCTGCCGTGCTGAATACACGTTCAGACAAAACGCTGGCCGCCGGGCAGGCCAGCACCTCCAAGGCATAAAAGGCTAGCACTGGCCACGTGGACTATTTGGAGACCCAGAAGTTGAATGGGGCCGAACCATCAGTCAGTACGTGGAGGGGTGTGCACAGGTACTGTTCCACCATGTTATTGAAATGTTGCCTCCTGCTAACACGTTCCGTATCAGGTGGTGGTGCAGTTAGCTGTGGCGTGGTGATAAAACTTTTTCACATCTCTGACATGCTAACCCTGCCCTCAGAGGAGCTGGCCGTGAAACAGCTGCGTTGGCGATCTCTTGCTCCTCCTCTGCCTTCGCCTTGGGCTTCCACTTGTTCCCCTGTGACATTTGGGAATGCTCTCAGTAGCGCGTCTACCAACGTGCGCTTGTACTCGCGCATCTTACTATCACGCTCCAGTGCATGAAGTAAGGCGGGCACATTGTCTTTGTACCGTGGATCCAGCAGGGTGGCAACCCAGTAGTCCGCACACGTTAAAATGTGGGCAACTCTGCTGTCGTTGCGCAGGCACTGCAGCATGTAGTCGCTCATGTGTGCCAGGCTGCCCAGAGGTAAGGACAAGCTGTCCTCTGTGGGAGGCGTATCGTCATCGTCCTGTGTTTCCCCCCAGCCACGCACCAGTGATGGGCCCGAGCTGCGTTGGGTGCCAGCCCGCTGTGAACCTGCTTCATCCTCATCCTCCTCCACCTCCTCCTCATCCTCGTCCTCCTCGTCCTCCAGTAGTGGGCCCTGTCTGGCCACATTTGTACCTGGCCTCTGCTGTTGCAAAAAACCTCCCTCTGAGTCACTTCGAAGAGACTGGCCTGAAAGTGCTAAAAATGACCCCTCTTCCTCCTCCTCCTCCTGGGCCACCTCCTCTTCCATCATCGCCCTAAGTGTTTTCTCAAGGAGACATAGAAGTGGTATTGTAACGCTGATAACGGCGTCATCGCCACTGGCCATGTTGGTGGAGTACTCGAAACAGCGCAACAGGGCACACAGGTCTCGCATGGAGGCCCAGTCATTGGTGGTGAAGTGGTGCTGTTCCGCAGTGCGACTGACCCGTCCGTGCTGCAGCTGAAACTCCACTATGGCCTGCTGCTGCTCGCACAGTCTGTCCAGCATGTGCAAGGTGGAGTTCCACCTGGTGGGCACGTCGCATATGAGGCGGTGAGCGGGAAGGCAGAAGTTACGCTGTAGCGCAGACAGGCGAGCAGCGGCAGGATGTGAACGCCGGAAGCGCGAACAGACGGCCCGCACTATGCAGCAGCTCTGACATGTCGGGGTAGTTGTGAATGAACTTCAGCACCACCAAATTCAGCACATGCGCCAGGCAAGGGATGTGCGTCAAACCGGCTAGTCCCATAGCTGCAACGAGATTTCGCCCATTATCGCACACCACCAGGCTAGGCTTGAGGCTCACCGGCAGCAACCACTCGTCGGTCTGTTGTTCTATACCCCGCCACAACTCCTGTGCGGTGTGGGGCCTGTCCCCCAAACATATGAGTTTCAGAACGGCCTGCTGACGTTTACCCCGGGCTGTGCTGAAGTTGGTGGTGAAGGTGTGTGGCTGACTGGATAAGCAGGTGGAAGAAGAGGAGGAGGAAGCTGAGTAGGAGGAGGAGGAGACAGGAGGCAAAGAATGTTGCCCTGCGATCCTTGGCGGCGGAAGGACGTGCGCCAAACAGCTCTCCGCCTGGGGCCCAGCCGCCACTACATTTACCCAGTGTGCAGTTAGGGAGATATAGCGTCCCTGGCCGTGCTTACTGGTCCACGTATCTGTGGTTAGGTGGACCTTGCCACAGATGGCGTTGCGCAGTGCACACTTGATTATATCGGATACTTGGTTGTGCAGGGAAGGCACGGCTCTCTTGGAGAAGTAGTGCCGGCTGGGAACAACATACTGTGGGACAGCAAGCGACATGAGCTGTTTGAAGCTGTGTGTGTCCACCAGCCTAAATGACAGCATTTCATAGGCCAGTAGTTTAGAAATGCTGGCATTCAGGGCCAGGGATCGAGGGTGGCTAGGTGGGAATTTAGGCTTTCTCTCAAATGTTTGTGAGATGGAGAGCTGAACGCTGCCGTGTGACATGGTTGAGATGCTTGGTGACGCAGGTGGTGGTGTTGGTGGTACATCCCATGTTTGCTGGGCGGCAGGTGCCAACGTTCCTCCAGAGGCGGAGGAAGAGGCCGAGGCGGCGGCAGCAGCAGCAGAAGAGGCCGAGGTGGCGGCAGCAGCAGAAGAGGCCGAGGCGGCAGCAGCAGAAGAGGTAGCAGGGGGAGCCTGAGTGACTTCCTTGTTTTTAAGGTGTTTACTCCACTGCAGTTCATGCTTTGCATGCAGGTGCCTGGTCATGCAGGTTGTGCTAAGGTTCAGAACGTTAATGCCTCGCTTCAGGCTCTGATGACACAGCGTGCAAACCACTCGGGTCTTGTCGTCAGCACATTTTTTGAAGAAGTGCCATGCCAGGGAACTCCTTGAAGCTGCCTTTGGGGTGCTCGGTCCCAGATGGCGGCGGTCAGTAGCAGGCGGAGTCTCTTGGCGGCGGGTGTTCTGCTTTTGCCCACTGCTCCCTCTTTGTCTTTTGTTACGCTGTTGGCTCGGTCTCACCACTGCCTCTTCCTCCGAACTGTGAAAGTCAGTGGCACGACCTTCATTCCATGTGGGGTCTATGACCTCATCGTCCCCTGAATCGTCTCCCACCCAGTCTTGATCCCTGACCTCCTGTTCAGTCTGCACACTGCAGAAAGACGCAGCAGTTGGCACCTGTGTCTTTCGTCATCATCAGAGACGTGCTGAGGTGGTATTCCCATGTCCTCATCATCAGGAAACATAAGTGGTTGTGCGTTAGTGCATTCTATCTCTTCCACCCCTGGGGAAGGGCTAGGTGGATGCCCTTGGGAAACCCTGCCAGCAGAGTCTTCAAACAGCATAAGAGACTGCTGCATAACTTGAGGCTCAGACAGTTTCCCTGATATGCATGTGGGTGATGTGACAGACTGATGGGCTTGGTTTTCATGCGCCATCTGTGCGCTTTCTGCAGAAGACTGGGTGGGAGATAATGTGAACGTGCTGGATGCACTGTCGGCCACCCAATTGACTAATGCCTGTACCTGCTCAGGCCTTACCATCCTTAGAACGGCATTGGGCCCCACCAAATATCCCTGTAAATTCTGGCGGCTGCTGGGACCTGAGGTAGTTGGTACACTAGAACGTGTGGCTGTGGCAGAACGGCCACGTCCTCTCCCAGCACCAGAGGGTCCACTAACACCACCACGACCATGTCCGCGTCCCTTACTAGATGTTTTCCTCATTGTTACCGTTCACCACAATAAGAAAAATATTATTCGGGCCAATGTATTGAATTCAAATTCAGGCCTTTTTTTACAGACACCTAACACTATCTGGCTATCTATTTAGGTACCGTATTACACTAATACAGGCACACCAGTAATGACAGATTTAGCTGAATATAAATTTGAGGCCTATTATTTAGCCGCTGGGTGACAGGTATACGTTTACGGACAGAATTAGACTTGGATCTGCACTGTAGCGTGTGTGTGAAGTTCTTGAGAATTACCCTATCAACACCTTGAAACTAATATACCCTTTTAGGGATAGATTTAAAGTAGGCCTGATACAGCAGAAACCACTAATTTTGAGAATTGCAAATTTGGGAATTGTATTTCAACCCAGAACAAAAACTGTGCTTTGACGGACACTAAATAACTTGACCAGCTAAAACAGTAATGACAGATTTGGATGAATATAAATGTGAGGCCTATTTTTTAGGCGCTGGGTGACAGGAATACGTTTAATCACAGAATTAGACTTGGATCTGCACTGTAGTGTGTGTGTGAAGTTCTTGAGAATTACCCTATCAGCACCTTGAATCTAATCTACCCTTTTAGGGATAGATTTAAAGTAGGCCTGATACAGCAGAAACCACTAATTTTGAGAATTGCAAAATTGGGAATTGTATTTCAACCCAGAACAAAAACTGTGCTTTGACGGACACTAAATAACTTGACCAGCTAAAACAGTAATGACAGATTTGGATGAATATAAATGTGAGGCCTATTTTTTAGGCGCTGGGTGACAGGCTCAACTTGCCCCTGATGTAGTATATGGCCAAAAAATAACCACACTATTGATGGTTAAATGCACTTGATGACAGCTTGACCCTGATGTAGGATATAGCAAAAAATAACCACACTATTGATGGTTAAATGCACTTGGGTGACAGGCTCAGCTTGCCCCTGATGTAGTATATGGCCAAAAAATAACCACACTATTGATGGTTAAAGAGGACCTTTCACCTTGAAAAACATTGTGAACTAAGTATGCTGCCATGGAGAGCGGCGCCCGGGGATCTCACTGCACTTACTATTATCCCTGGGCGCCGCTCCGTTCTCCCGTTATCCCCTCCGGTATCTTCATTAACTAAGTTATAGTAGGCGGTGTCTGCCCTTGTCCTGTGGGCATCTCCTCCCAGGCTGTGAGCTGTGCGCTGCGATTGGCCAGCGCTGCAGCCTAGGAGAAGGAGACGCCCACAGGACAAGGGCAGACACCGCCTACTATAACTTAGTGAGTAAAGATACCGGAGGGGAGAACGGGAGAACGGAGCGGCGCCCAGGGATAATAGTAAGTGCAGTGAGATCCCCAGGCGCCGCTCTCCATGGCAGCATACTTAGTTCACAATGTTTTTCAAGGTGAAGGGTCCTCTTTAAATGCACTTGATGACAGCTTGACCCTGATGTAGGATATAGCAAAAAATAACCACACTATTGATGGTTAAATGGACTTGGTGGTAGCTTGTGCTGGCGCACCACAAGTCACAAAATGGCCGCCGATCACCCCAGAAAATAGTGACTGAAAAACGCTCTGAGCAGCCTAAAAACAGTGAGCAATTGAATAGCAGCAGTTCAATGATCCACAGCTGTAGATCGATCACTGAATGAAGTCTTTTGGAGGAGTTAATCACTGCCTAATCTCGCCCTAACGTCGCAGCTGCAACCTCTCCCTACACTTGTATCAGCAGAGTGACGTGCAGCGCTACGTGACCCAAGCTTATATAGAGGCTGGGTCACATGCTGCACTGGCCAATCACAGCCATGCCAATAGTAGGCATGGCTGTGATGGCCTCTTGGGGCAAGTAGTATGATTCTTGTTGATTGGCTGCTTTGCAGCCTATCAAAAAGCGCCAAGAAAGCGCCGAACACCGAACTCGAACCCAGACTTTTACGAAAATGTTCGGGTTCGGGTCCGTGTCACGGACACCCCAAAATTCGGTACGAACCCGAACTATACAGTTCGGGTTCGCTCATCCCTAGTCGTGTCCCCTCACTATTATAGGGTTTTCAGGTGTCACATAGTATAAGGTACGTGGGCATGCCATTGTCTACCATAAAGACCTTTGCATGGGCATAGCAGTCAGGGAGAGCGCTAGGGGTTTTATAGGGCTCACCCATAAGTTCCTTAGTTTGGTATCAAGCCAGTCGGATGTTTATTTATAAGTTCCAGCTTTCTGCAACACCATCCGTGACATTATAAACCGCCATAACCGTCTTAAGCATGGATCCGGTTTCAGCCTTGATGGACCGCAGGCAAGGTTTTTCGCTGGAGGTAGCAGATCTCCGTAAAACTGTGTCTCAGTTTCAGGTGACCGGTTCTGCTGGCATTCATGGAGTTTGTTCCGAGCCTAAGATCTCGCTTCCGGATACGTTCTCCGGGGGTAGTGAGAATTTTGTTCGCTTTAGAGAGGCTTGCAAACTCCATTTTCGCCTACTTCCCCATTCATCTGGTGATGAGGAGCAGAGGGTGGGGATCATCATCTCGCTGCTCAGGGATAACGCTCAGTCTCGGGCCTTTTCGCTGCCGGTCGGGGCACGGCCCCTCCGATCAGTGGATGAATTTTTTGTAGCCCTGGGGCAGATATATGATGACCCGGATCGTATTGCTCTGGCTGAATCTAAACTGTGTCTTTTATGCCAGGGTAAACAGTCCGCAGAGATATATTGCTCAGAATTTCGGAGATGGGCAGCTGATACTGGTTGGAATGATGCTGCACTCCGAAGTCAATTTTGCCATGGACCAGCCTCGTTAGAATCTGACATGTCTCTAGCTGTTCGTATCGACAGGCGTCTTAAAGAGAGAGAGGAGACTACTCCTTCCTGTCATATTCAGTCCAAGGACAGTGGGGGTGTATCATTCAGTACACAGGGGTCTCAGTCTTTCTCAATCCCCTCTGAGGAGGAGGCCATGCAGCTGGGTTTGCTTGCCTCTGATAGTAGAGGATTCAGCTCTCAGAGGAGGGTTTCTTTCTGTTGTGGGGGTATAAATCATTTGGCTAATGTTTGCCCCTCTAGGAGATTCATGGAGTTTTCTAAGGGTAATAAAAGAAAAACAAAAAGAAAAAACCCTCTAAAAAATTTCCATTTGCTACTATTGGCAAGGTTGATGCGGAAATTGAAGGTTTGCCATTAACTTGTAGTTCCCGTTTTCTCCTACCTGCCAGGGTGGCGCTAGACAGCAAGAACATTGTTTGTGAGATTTTTGAGGATATTTCTCTACCCTTCTTAGTGCTTAGTACTCTATCTTAGTGCTACCTGCTGAAGCCAGAAGTCAAGTACCTGGGACATGTTGTCAGTGCAGAAGGTGTTAAACCAGATCCAGAAAAGTTAGCTGCAGTCCTGAATTGGCCTACTCCTACAACAGTAAAGGAGTTGAGAAGTTTCCTTAGTTTTGCAGGGTACTACAAACGCTTCATCCCTCACTTCACCCAGATTGCTGAGCCAATTCAGGAACTCCTAAGAGGACACCCAAAGAAGTATCAGAAGATGCAGATACCTGTGGAGTGGAATGAAAACAGGGAAATTGACTTCCAACTCTTGAAAAAGAAGCTGACAAGAACCACCTGTCTTGGGATATCCAGATTACCAAAAGCCCTTCCATCTCTACACCAATGCCAGCCAGAAAGGCCTGGGAGCTGTCCTGTCTCAAGTGCAAGAAGGTAATGAGAGAGTAATTGCTTATGCTAGCAGATCCCTGAAAGGAGCTGAAAAGAATGACCGGAACTACAGCTCTTTCAAGTTAGAGTTCCTCGCACTTGTGTGGGCTGTCAATAAAAAATTTAAGGACTACCTTGCAGCAACTCCCTTCATAGCTTTTACCGATAACAACCCACTGGCGCATCTCAATTAGAGATGTCGCGAACATAAAATTTTTCGTTCGCGAACGGCGAACGCGAATTTTCGCAAATGTTCGCGAACGGGCGAACCGGGCGAACCACCATAGACTTCAATAGGCAGGTGAATTTTAAAACCCACAGGGACTCTTTCTGGCCACAATAGTGATGGAAAAGTTGTTTCAAGGGGACTAACACCTGGACTGTGGCATGCCGGAGGGGGATCCATGGCAAAACTCCCATGGAAAATTACACAGTTGACGCAGAGTCTGGTTTTAATCCATAAAGGGCATAAATCACCTAAAATTCCTAAATTGTTTGGAATAACGTGCTTTAAAACATAAGGTATGATGTTGTATCGATCAGGTAGTGTAAGGGTTACGCCCGCTTCACAGTGACAGACCAAACTCCCCGTTTAACGCACCGCAAACAACCGCAAACAGTCCATTTGCACAACCGCAAACTCCCCATTTGCACAAGGTTGGATACCAAGCTAGCCATGTCCTGTTCCTTGTTCTCACTGATGTCATTGAAGGTCTCTTCCGCCACATACAACACCAAGAGTCCCCGAAAGGTGACAACAAGCCCCCTGGGATGCCTGCTGTGGTTGGTCTTCCACCTCCTCAAAGCCACCTTTCTCTTCTGACTCCTCTTCTTCAGACTCCTCTCTCTGCGTTGCCTCTCTTTGCGTTATTTTTTTTTTTTTTTAGATTTCTAAATTCTTTATTTAAATGAATACGGGAGTCCAACCATGCATTAGCAAAGTCAATACAGTACATCCAGTGTATCAGAGATATAGCACATCAACGATATCACCTTATACGTCAACTAACATAACAATATCTAATGGCACTTGTGGTTTAAAGATAGGAACCTCGCCAGAGCAGGAACCCCTTTGACTGATCAATAACCACATCGGGCTAAAATAGTAAAAACATAATCCTGGCCTTAAAACAAAGCTACCAGGAAGAGTAAAGCAGCATAAATGCACACAGATTAGGAGGAGCAACCACTAGACAATAAACAACAGAAGGAGGGAAACAATACACACAGACAATAGACACTAAAGAAGGGGTGGGTACTGGAGAGGAGGTGAACCCATAGAGTACAGAGTAAGATCCGCAGCTTAGGCCAGAAGGTCCTGAAACTCCTGAGACTCCTGAAAAGAAAACCAAGGGGCCCATGAATCAAGGAAGGCTTTATGCTTGGCTCGCAGCTGCGAGTTCCTCCATTCTCCGGATCTCCTCCACCTTTTGGATCCAACAACTAATTGTCGGAGGCGCAGAGAGCTTCCATCTCGCAGGGATACATGACCTAGCCGCTATCACCAGGGAGCACAAACATGACTTCCGAAGCACACTCATTGGCAGATCCGAGAGAAATAATAAGAAGAAACCAGGGGTGTGTGGTATCTTAAATCGGAAAATTGAGGACAAGGTCTTATGGACCAACTGCCAAAAAGGACAAATTTTTGGGCAATCCCAGAAAATGTGCATCATGGAGCCCATATCGGAGTCACAGCGCCAGCAAATAGGAGACGCGGATGGGAACATTTTCTGCAATCTGGTTGGAACATAGTACCATCTGGACATTATCTTATAACCCGCCTCCTGGAACCTACTCGCTATGGATGACCTGTAGAGCAGACTGAAGAGTTTTGACCAGTGATCGGGGGGGATGTTCACTCCCAGGTCTTGGGACCATTTAGCCACAAACGGTGGAATATAGTCCTGTCGAGGGGCTACCAAGGACTGATAACATTCGGAAAGGGAATGTCTGTACTCTCTGCGTTATTATAAGGTGTGTAAAGTAGTTCTATTCTTATCAGCTTAATCCCTGTTACGTCCCCTATCAGGGGACATGTATATGGCATCGATTTTAGGAACCGGGAGATGGAAAAAGATGCTTGGTCGGTCCTCCTACTTCAAATTTGGGGCACTGCGCGTGTAATCTAATGTGCCACCAGATAGGAGTGGTGTGTTATGTTGTTCTATTCCTATCAGTTTAATCCCTGTTACGTCCCCTATCAGGGGACGTGTATATGGCATTGATTTTTGGAACCGGGAGATGGAAAAAGATGCTTGGTCGGTCCTCCTACTTCAAATTTGGGGCACTGCGCATGCAATCTAATGTGCCACTAGATAGGAGTGGTGTGTTAAGTAGTTCTATTCTTATCAGTTTAATCCCTGTTACGTCCCCTATCAGGGGACGTGTATGGAATAGATTTTCGACAACCGCAAAGAGTTGTCAATAGTTGACACACTCATGACATAAATTTTATACCTCTATGCGTCAATCTTGGTGTAGTGATGACTGTGCTCGTGCGCACGTTTGGGAGATTGCAGGTGATGGGGGCTTTACAAAGCCTATGGTCGTGTTTAGGTAGTTCAGTCACAGTTAAGTGACCCAGAAAACAATGATTCTTCAGTGCGGGCCCATTTTTGGCCTAGTAGGCTTTAATGATCACCTTAGATGATCACAAAGAAAATTTATGTTTTTTCTATGCAAAATTATCCAGCCGATCGCTTTTGGTCTGTTCACAATGAAGCAACGACCTTATCATCTGGGGTGTGCCAACATTGCCAACACACTCATAGAGGTGGTCGCTTCATTGTGATACGCAAGCCCCTTCACCACGACAAGGTAACGATCACGAAGGGGAATTGACACATGTACAGTATGTGCCTTTTGTTTTGTTTGGTTTTTGAAGCCACAGTGCAGCACCAGAGGCCAGAAAAATTTGGCATGTACACATACCTGAAAAATTAGGTATTGTTGCAGCCGCTGCTGTAGCAGCGGCCAGAAAAATTGAGGTTTGTTTCCCAGGCAGAAAGTGCCCTAAAACATTGCGGCTTGAACCCTAGTTGGTGGCGGATAAGTCACGCAAGTCATCCGGCATTCAGAGATAAAATACAGCAGCGTGTGGACCATTTTTAGCCCAAGGCAGCTCATCTCATCAGGCCTTTTTTAGTCAAATGTATCGCCCACTGTCAGTCCCTTCGGGATCCATCCCTCATTCATCTTAACCACCTCAGCTCCCCTAGCTTAAACCCCCTTAATGACCAGACCACTTTTTACAATTCTGCACTACACTAATTTCACGGTTTATTGCTCGGTCATACAACTTACCACCCAAATGAATTTTACCTCCTTTTCTTCTCACTAATAGAGCTTTCATTTGGTGGTATTTCATTGCTGCTGACATTTTTACTTTTTTTGATATTAATCGAAATTGACCGAAATTTTTTCAAAAAAATGACATTTTTCACTTTCTGTTGTAAAATTTTTCAAATATAACTACATTTCTATATAAATTTTTCTCTAAATTTATTTTTCTACATGTCTTTGATAAAAAAAAAATGCAATAAGTGTATATTTATTGGTTTGGGTAAAAGTTATAGTGTTTACAAACTATGGTGCAAAAAAATTTATTTACGCACTTTGACTTTCTGAGCACCTGTCATGTTTCCTGAGGTTCTACAATGCCCAGTAGAAACACCCCACAAATGACCCCATTTCGGAAAGTAAACACCCTAAGGTATTCGCTGATGGGCATAGTGAGTTCATGTAAGTTTTTATTTTTTGTCACAAGTTAGCGGAAAATGTTTTTTTTTTTCTTACAAAGTCTCATATTCCACTAACTTGTGACAAAAAATTTAATTTTACATGAACTCGCCATGCCCCTCACGAAATACCTTGGGGTGTCTTCTTTCCAAAATGGGGTCACTTGTGGGGTATTTATACTGCCCTGGTATTTTAGGGGCCCTAAAGCGTGAGAAGTAGTTTGGAATCCAAATGCGTAAAAAATGCCCTGTGAAATCGTAAAGGTACTCATTGGAATTTGGGCCCCTTTGCGCACCTAGGCTGCAAAAAAGTGTCACACATGTGGTATCGCCGTACTCAGGAGAAGTAGAGCAATGTGTTTTGAGGTGTATTTTTACATATACCCATGCTGGGTGAGATAAATATCTCTGTAAAAGACAACTTTTCCCATTTTTTTATACAAAGTTGTCATTTTACAGAGATATTTCTCTCACCCAGCATGGGTATATGTATAAATACACCCCAAAACACATTGCCCTAAAAGGTACTCGTTGGACTTTCGGCCCCTTTGCGCATCTTGGCTGCAAAAAAGTATCGCCGTACTCAGGAGAACTGAGTACGGCAATACTTTTTTGCAGCCAAGATGCGCAAAGGGGCTGAAAGTCCAACGAGTACCTTTTAGGAGGGCATTTTTAGGCATTTGGATTCCAGACTTCTTCTCACGCTTTAGGGCCCCTAAAATGCCAGGGCAGTATAAATACCCCACATGTGACCCCATTTTGGAAAGAAGACACCCCAAGGTATTCCGTGAGGGGCATGGCGAGTTCATAGAAGATTTTTTTTTTTGGCACAAGTTAGCGGAAATTTTTTTATTTTTTTTTTTTTCTCACAAAGTCTCCCTTTCCGCTAACTTGTGATAAAAAGTTCAATCTTTCATGGACTCAATATGCCCCTCAGCGAATACCTTGGGGTGTCTACTTTCCGAAATGGGGTCATTTGTGGGGTACTGCCCTGGCATTTGAGGGTCTCCACAATCATTACATGTATGGCCAGCATTAGGAGTTTCTGCTATTCTCCTTATATTGAGCATACGGGTAATGAGATTTTTTTTTTTTTGTTCAGCCTCTGGGCTGAAAGAAAAAATGAACGGCACAGATTTCTTTATTCGCATCAATCAATGGATTTCGGATGAAAAAATCTCTGCCAAAAAATATGCAAAAAAAAAAAAGCTGCGATCACTAATAAAGATCCAAAAAACACAAAAGTGATCTTTATAGCGCCTCAGCGAGTTTACAGTGTTTTTGCAGTGATCAGAAAAAAAACTTTTCTGTTACTGCGGTGTGGCGGACTGAACGCAAGTGTGCGCACAAGATCAGGCCTGATCGGGCGAACACTGCGTTTTTTGTAGAGCCTAAGGTGACCCTAATGTACTGATATAGATCTGATTGCGATCAGTCTTGATCACTTACAGATACTATATAGTACTAGTGCTGATTAGCGACAGCGATGACGCTAATCAGCGACTAATCAGTGACTGATGTGCGGTGGGCGCTAACTACCTAACAAGTAGCTAACTAACTGGCGGTGATAAGGGACCCTTAGGCCTCATTCACACATCCGCAATTCTGTTCCGCATTTTGCGGAACGGAATTGCGGACCCATTAATTTCTATGGGGACAGACTTTGTCCCGCTCGGTTCCGGAATTGCAGATCTGCACTTCCGTTCCGCAAGAATATAGAACATGTCCTATTCTTGTCCGCAATTGCGGACAAGAAAAGGCATTTTCAATATAGTTCTGGCAATGTGCGGATACACAAAATGCGGAAAGCACAGTGCCGGTGTCCGTGTTTTGTGGATCCGCAAATCCGTGGATCCGCGGATCCGCAAAACACATACGGACGTCTGAATGGAGCCTTGCAGGGGGGTGATCAATGACAGGGGGATGATCAGGGAGTCTATATGGGGTGATCAGGGGTTAATAAGGGGTTAATAAGTGAAGGGGGGGGGTGTAGTGTAGTGTGGTGCTACTTACAGAGCTTCCTGTGTCCTCTGGTGGTCGATGCAAGCAAAAGGGACCACCAGAGGAGCAGGTAGCAGGTATATCAGACGCTGTTAACAAAACTGCTGCATCCTTTCCTACTTGCGGTAATTCGGTAACATTTCAGGCACTTTCTGCTTATACCGGGGGTCTAGTAGCGTGGACACCCAGTACAGGTCGTTCTCCTTCAGCCTTTTTATACGAGGGTCCCTCAACAGGCAGGACAGCATGAAAGACCCCATTTGCACAAGGTTGGATGCCGAGCTACTCATGTCCCGTTCCTCGTCCACCCTGGGATGCCTGTTGTGGTTGGTCTTCCTCCTCCTCCTCAAAGCCACATTCCTCCTCTGACTCCTCTTCCTCACAACCCTCTTCCAGCGTTGCCGCAGGTCCAGCAAGCAATGCTGATAAGGCTGTTTCTGGTGGTGATGGTGACCACAACTCTTCCTCTTCACGCTCATCTACGGCCTGATCCAGCACTCTTCGCAGGGCACGCTCCAGGAAGAAAACAAATGGTATGATGTCGCTGATGGTGCCTTCGGTGCGACTGACTAGGTTTGTCACCTCCTCAAAAGGACACATGAGCCTACAGGCATTGCGCATGAGCGTCCAGTAACGTGGCAAAAAAATTCCCAGCTCCGCAGAGGCTGTCCTAGCACCCCGGTCAAACGAATACTCGTTAACTGCTTTTTCTTGTTGGAGCAGGCGGTCGAACATTAGGAGTTTTGAATTCCAACGTGTCGGGCTGTCGCAAATCAAGCGCCTCACTGGCATGTTGTTTCATCGCTGGATATCTGAAAAGTGCGCCATGGCCTTGTAGAAACGCCTGAAATGGCCACACACCTTCCTGGCCTGCTTCAGGACGTCCTGTAAGCCTGGGTACTTATGCACAAAGCATTGTATGATCAAATTACACACATGTGCCATGCACGGCACATGTGTCAACTTCCCACGACTCCGTTTCTTTTGGCACAGGTTGCAAATGGCATCGCTGTTGTTAGAGGCAGACACACAAAAAAAATGCCACACTGCTGAGCTCTGCAATGACGGCATTCTGGTGGTGGCAACAGCATGCGTTGATTGGCGTGCTGTCTGGCTGACCCCGGGTGCCGATACATGCTGTCTGATTGTGCCACTAGCTCCTTGCGACGACCTCCCCCTGCTTCCAACTCGTCTCCTCCTCCTCTCTGTCTCCCCATCTGAACTTTCCCCCTGTTCTTCTTCTCTTTTAGCGGGCACCCACGTGACATCCACGGACACATCGTCATCATCAACCGCTTCACTTGTATCTGACAACTCAGCAAAGGAAGCAGCAGCGGGTACAACATCATCATCATCACACTGTACGTCCATGTGTGCAATGCTGCCTGACTGAGACATATCCCTGTTATCTACATCCTCTGGCAATAATGGTTGCGCATCACTAATTTCTTCCAACTGATGTGTAAATAACTCCTCTGACAGATCAAGTGAAGCGGCTGTGGTGCTAGTGTTGGTGGTGGCGGCAGGCGGGTGAGTGGTAACTTGAGAGGTGCCCGAAGCTGAGCTGGAGGAGGATGGTGCGTCAAGGTTCCGAGCGGAAGCTGTAGAAGATTGGGTGTCCTGTGTTAGCCAGTCAACTATGTCCTCAGAACTTTTCGAGTTCAGGGTACGTGGCCTCTGAACACTGGGCATTATTCCAGGGCCAAAGGGAATCACAGCACCACGACCACGACGGCCCCTGCGGGGTGGCCTGCCTCTGCCTGTCATTTTTTTTTCCGATTAGTAGTACTATGCGTGCAAGCTACTGTGACACCAGATATGAGTGGCACTGTGCACTGGCAGAAGTAGACGCTGTAGGCCTGACACACACGCTTGAAGACAACTAACTGCTATTCAATCTATCGCAGTCAAAATTGTATATTTTTTTTATGTACACTACTGTGACACCAGATATCAGTTGCACTGGTGACACTGTGCCCTGGCAGGCCCTGAAACGCACACGCGTGCAGGCAACTGACTGCTATTATATTACAGTCAAAAATGTATTTATTTTTTTAAATGCAAGCTATTGTGACACCAGATATGAGTGGTGGCACTGGGCAAGTGGGCACAGTATACGCTGTGAGCCTGACACACACGCTGGCAGGCAACTGCAATTAGATTACACTGGGAAAAAAAAAAAAGCAGACTGATGTTCTAGCCCTAAAAAGGGCTTTTTGGGGTGCTGTCCTTACAGCAGAGATCAGATGAGTCCTTCAGGACTGTAGTGGACACTGAATACACTGGCCTAGCTATCGATTTGCCTAATAAATCAGCAGCAGCTACACTGTCCCTCCTCTCACTAAGAATGCAGCTTCTGGATGAATCTAAAATGGATGCTGCCCAGGAGGTGGGAGGGTCTGGGAGGGAGGGTCTGCTGCTGATTGGCTGGAATGTGTCTGCTGACTGTGAGGTACAGGGTCAAAGTTTACTCAATGATAACGAATAGGGGGCGGACCAAACATCGCATATGTTCGCCCGCCGCGGCGAACGCGAACAAGCTATGTTCGCCGGGAACTATTCGCCGGCGAATAGTTCGGGACATCTCTACCCAGTATATGTTCCCCATTTTCTCCCCTTTTTGCAAACACCCCATATGTGCTTGCAGCCTGCTGTATTGGCTCACAGCAGGTCTCTACAGGCAAAAACTGGATTTTGCAGGCCTGAAAAACAGACATTTATTTTCGGTGCCATGTCGCAATAAATAAATTCCTGAGGTCCCCAGAAATTAAAATCCCCAAGAAGTGACCCCATTTCAGAAAGAGCACCCCATTATGTAGTGGTTGTTGGAAAGTGGGTATGCAAATGAGGTGGACTAAATCAGAGATATGGAAATATTACAGGGCGCATAAAGGATGAAATTAAAAATCCATGGATGAGTGGTAGGTTCGGAAGCATTCTTTCATGCAGAGGCCAGGTTTATCAGGGCAGGTGTCGCACTGATAAATGGTGTCCTTTCATATTCCCCTTTTGTAACAAACCCGACATCTTTTTTGCGTTTTTCCCCTTTTTGCTGTTTGTGGCACTTCACCAGGGAAATATTCTGGTACAACACGGGCACCATGACCTCCTGAAGTACTCGGGCCCTCCCCTTCCTGACTTTGGAAAATTAGGGCCTTGATTACCGCCTCTTGGACCTGAAGGAAAGTTCCTGTGTGGCCTGCAGTTCAATGTAAAATGTACGCATTGCACAGTGCCATCTGTACAATGTATACAGCCAGCTTTTTGTACCACACCTTAGTTTTACGCATGGCACTGCAGGGCTTCAGAACTTAATCGGACAGGTCAACCCCTCCCATGTGCCTGTTGTAATCAAGGATGCAGTCTGGCTTGTTGACAGGGGTAGTGGTACCTCACACTTGGGCAGAACTGGTGTTGGTGTGAATGGTGGTTAGTACAAGGACATCCCTCTTGTCCTTATACTTAACCGCCAGCATGTTCTCATGGCAGAGAGCCTTACTGTCGTCTTTTCGGAGTAGTTGCCCTAGGGAGCCCTCTCAGATTTTTTTCGCACTGTGCCGCAAGCCACAGTACCTCTGGCTTTTAGGGACATGTCTAGGGGTATGCTGGTGTAATAGTTATCTACATAGAGGTGATAACCATTATCCAGCAGTGGGTGCAGTAAGTCCCACACAATCTTGCCAGTAACTCCTAGGACGGGGGGGGACGACATTCAGGGAGTTGTATCCGGGAATCTCTTGCCTCATAAACCCGGGAACCTGTAGGTGTACCTGGAGGTACTTTCGCACAGATTGTACATTTTTATTCCGTACCGTGCCCGCTTGCTAGGTAGATACTGGCAAAATTTAACCTTTCCTTTAAAATGTACAAGGGACTGGTCTATGCTAATTTCTTTTTCTGGGGTGAACACATCTGTAAATTTGGAGTTGAGGTGCTCCAGGAGGGGTCGTATTTTGAATAGACGGTCAAAATGTGGGTCATTTGGGGGAGGGGCGGCACTGTGCGTTATCATTATAATGTAGGAATTTCAAAATGGATTCAAATCTTGTACGGGACATGGCCATCTTGTAAATTGGAGTGTGGTACAAGACATCTGAACTTCAATATTGTCTCATTTCGTGTTTTTTTTTACCAGGCCCATATGCAGCAACCGCCTCCAAAACTTCATAATGTCTGCTGCATTTACAAGGGTCCAACCTAGGGGTCTAGCATGTGAGGATGTCAGGTTTTGAGCAATAAACTGCTGGGCATATAAATTTGTTTGGGTCACCATCAAATTTATGAGATCGTCAGAGAAATAGATTAAAAAAAAAATCTATTTCTGTGAAGCCCGTGCAGTCAATATGAATTCCAGAATTTCCCACAAACTCTGGAATTTGCGGCTCATAATCCTCAGGCGGTGTGGTCCATAGGGGATCACTGGGGGGGGGGGCTACTTCATCTCTCCTGGGGCATCTCCTTGAGGGTCCCTCATCACCGGATGATGATGATGATGGAGTAGAGGAATGTTGCATGTTCTCCCTCACTTGAAGACTCCGTTTCAGAGGCAAGGATGGCGTATGCCTCTTCAGCAGAGAACATTCTCTGGGATGGATGCTTTTTTTTTATTTTTATTGGTGTATGTAAAGTGAAAAGTGTCAGGGGGGTGTATGTAGTGATTTAACACGTGAGGGGGCTTGAAATGAATTTAAATAAAATAAAAGTTATGATAAAGAAAAAAAGAGAAAGAAAGAAAAGAGAAAAAGATAAGTGAAAGAATAAGATAAACATTTGGAAAAAAAAGGCTCCAAAGAAAAATAAAAACAAAAAAAGGCACTAAACCTGAGCAGACGCAGTCAGTAATTGACAGTACTGACCGACGCTCAGCAGGTGCAGGACCCAAGCACGCAGACCGCACGTGCGTGGGTTCAAAAATCTAAACTAGTACTAACTAAAATTGACATATATATATATATAGCTAGCTGG
>NC_053392.1:16445301-16541729 GCF_905171765.1 Bufo bufo | reverse complement strand
CCATGCTTAAGACGGTTATGGCGGTTTATAATGTCACGGATGGTGTTGCAGAAAGCTGGAACTTATAAATAAACATCCGACTGGCTTGATCCCAAACTAAGGAACTTATGGGTGAGCCCTATAAAACCCCTAGAGCTCTCCCTGACTGCTATGCCCATGCAAAGGTCTTTATGGTAGACAATGGCATGCCCACGTACCTTATACTATGTGACACCTGAAAACCCTATAATAGTGAGGGGACACGACTAGGGATAAGTGAACCCGAACTGTATAGTTCGGGTTCGTACCGAATTTTGGGGTGTCCGTGACACGGACCCGAACCCGAACATTTTCGTAAAAGTCTGGGTTCGAGTTCGGTGTTCGGCGCTTTCTTGGCGCTTTTTGATAGGCTGCAAAGCAGCCAATCAACAAGAATCATACTACTTGCCCCAAGAGGCCATCACAGCCATGCCTACTATTGGCATGGCTGTGATTAGCCAGTGCAGCATGTGACCCAGCCTCTATATAAGCTTGGGTCACGTAGCGCTGCACGTCACTCTGCTGATACAAGTGTAGGGAGAGGTTGCAGCTGCGACGTTAGGGCAAGATTAGGCAGTGATTAACTCCTCCAAAAGACTTCATTCAGTGATCGATCTACAGCTGTGGATCATTGAACTGCTGCTCTTCAATTGCTCACTGTTTTTAGGCTGCCCAGAGCGTTTTTCAGTCACTTTTTTCTGGGGTGATCGGCGGCCATTTGGTGACTTGTGGTGCGCCAGCACAAGCTACCACCAAGTCCATTTAACCATCAATAGTGTGGTTATTTTTTGCTATATCCTACATCAGGGTCAAGCTGTCATCAAGTGCATTTAAAGAGGACCCTTCACCTTGAAAAACATTGTGAACTAAGTATGCTGCCATGGAGAGCGGCGCCTGGGGATCTCACTGCACTTACTATTATCCCTGGGCGCCGCTCCGTTCTCCCGTTCTCCCCTCCGGTATCTTTACTCACTAAGTTATAGTAGGCGGTGTCTGCCCTTGTCCTGTGGGCGTCTCCTTCTCCTAGGCTGCAGCGCTGGCCAATCGCAGCGCACAGCTCACAGCCTGGGAGGAGATGCCCACAGGACAAGGGCAGACACCGCCTACTATAACTTAGTTAATGAAGATACCGGAGGGGATAACGGGAGAACGGAGCGGCGCCCAGGGATAATAGTAAGTGCAGTGAGATCCCCGGGCGCCGCTCTCCATGGCAGCATACTTAGTTCACAATGTTTTTCAAGGTGAAAGGTCCTATTTAACCATCAATAGTGTGGTTATTTTTTGGCCATATACTACATCAGGGGCAAGCTGAGCCTGTCACCCAAGTGCATTTAACCATCAATAGTGTGGTTATTTTTTTGCTATATCCTACATCAGGGTCAAGCTGACATCAAGTGCATTTAACCATCAATAGTGTGGTTATTTTTTGGCCATATACTACATCATGGGCAAGCTGAGCCTGTCACCAAGTGCATTTAACCATCAATAGTGTGGTTATTTTTTGGCTATATCCTACATCAGGGTCAAGCTGTCATAAAGTGCATTTAACCATCAATAGTGTGGTTATTTTTTGGCCATATACTACATCAGGGGCAAGTTGAGCCTGTCACCCAGCGCCTAAAAAATAGGCCTCGCATTTATATTCATCCAAATCTGTCATTACTGTTTTAGCTGGTCAAGTTATTTAGTGTCCGTCAAAGCACAGTTTTTGTTCTGGGTTGAAATACAATTCCCAAATTTGCAATTCTCAAAATTAGTGGTTTCTGCTGTATCAGGCCTACTTTAAATCTATCCCTAAAAGGGTATATTAGTTTCAAGGTGTTGATAGGGTAATTCTCAAGAACTTCACACACACGCTACAGTGCAGATCCAAGTCTAATTCTGTCCGTAAACGTATACCTGTCACCCAGCGCCTGAATAATAGGCCTCAAATTTATATTCAGCTAAATCTGTCATTACTGGTGTGCCTGTATTAGTGTAATACGGTACCTAAATAGATAGCCAGATAGTGTTAGGTGTCTGTAAAAAAAGGCCTGAATTTGAATTCAATACATTGGCCCGAATAATATTTTTCTTATTGTGGTGAACGGTAACAATGAGGAAAACATCTAGTAAGGGACGCGGACATGGTCGTGGTGGTGTTAGTGGACCCTCTGGTGCTGGGAGAGGACGTGGCCGTTCTGCCACAGCCACACGTTCTAGTGTACCAACTACCTCAGGTCCCAGCAGCTGCCAGAATTTACAGGGATATTTGGTGGGGCCCAATGCCATTCTAAGGATGGTAAGGCCTGAGCAGGTACAGGCATTAGTCAATTGGGTGGCCGACAGTGCATCCAGCACGTTCACATTATCTCCCACCCAGTCTTCTGCAGAAAGCGCACAGATGGAGCATGAAAACCAAGCCCATCAGTAAGTCACATCACCCCCATGCATATCAGGGAAACTGTCTGAGCCTCAAGTTATGCAGCAGTCTCTTATGCTGTTTGAAGACTCTGCTGGCAGGGTTTCCCAAGGGCATCCACCTAGCCCTTCCCCAAGGGTGGAAGAGATAGAATGCACTAACGCACAACCACTTATGTTTCCTGATGATGAGGACATGGGAATACCACCTCAGCACGTCTCTGATGATGACGAAAGACACAGGTGCCAACTGCTGCGTCTTTCTGCAGTGTGCAGACTGAACAGGAGGTCAGGGATCAAGACTGGGTGGGAGACGATTCAGGGGACGATGAGGTCCTAGACCCCACATGGAATGAAGGTCGTGCCACTGACTTTCACAGTTCGGAGGAAGAGGCAGTGGTGAGACCGAGCCAACAGCGTAGCAAAAGACAAAGAGGGAGCAGTGGGCAAAAGCAGAACACCCGCCGCCAAGAGACTCCGCCTGCTACTGACCGCCGCCATCTGGGACCGAGCACCCCAAAGGCAGCTTCAAGGAGTTCCCTGGCATGGCACTTCTTCAAAAAATGTGCTGACGACAAGACCTGAGTGGTTTGCACGCTGTGTCATCAGAGCCTGAAGCGAGGCATTAACGTTCTGAACCTTAGCACAACCTGCATGACCAGGCACCTGCATGCAAAGCATGAACTGCAGTGGAGTAAACACCTTAAAAACAAGGAAGTCACTCAGGCTCCCCCTGCTACCTCTTCTGCTGCTGCCGCCTCGGCCTCTTCTGCTGCTGCCGCCGCCTCGGCCTCTTCCTCTGCCTCTGGAGGAACGTTGGAACCTGCCGTCCAGCAAACATGGGATGTACCACCAACACCACCACCTGCGTCACCAAGCATCTCAACCATGTCACACGGCAGCGTTCAGCTCTCCATCTCACAAACATTTGAGAGAAAGCCTAAATTCCCACCTAGCCACCCTCGATCCCTGGCCCTGAATGCCAGCATTTCTAAACTACTGGCCTATGAAATGCTGTCATTTAGGCTGGAGGACACAGACAGCTTCAAACAGCTCATGTCGCTTGCTGTCCCACAGTATGTTGTTCCCAGCCGGCACTACTTCTCCAAGAGAGCCGTGCCTTCCCTGCACAACCAAGTATCCGATAAAATCAAGTGTGCACTGCGCAACGCCATCTGTGGCAAGGTCCACCTAACCACAGATACGTGGACCAGTAAGCACGGCCAGGGACGCTATATATCCCTAACTGCACACTGGGTAAATGTAGTGGTGGCTGGGCCCCAGGCGGAGAGCTGTTTGGCGCACGTCCTTCCGCCGCCAAGGATCGCAGGGCAACATTCTTTGCCTCCTGTCTCCTCCTCCTCCTACTCAGCTTCCTCCTCCTCTTCTTCCACCTGCTCATCCAGTCAGCCACACACCTTCACCACCAACTTCAGCACAGCCCGGGGTAAACGTCAGCAGGCCGTTCTGAAACTCATATGTTTGGGGGACAGGCCCCACACCGCACAGGAGTTGTGGCGGGGTATAGAACAACAGACCGACGAGTGGTTGCTGCCGGTGAGCCTCAAGCCTGGCCTGGTGGTGTGCGATAATGGGCGAAATCTCGTTGCAGCTATATGACTAGCCGGTTTGACGCACATCCCTTGCCTGGCGCATGTGCTGAATTTGGTGGTGCTGAAGTTCATTCACAACTACCCCGACATGTCAGAGCTGCTGCATAGTGCGGGCCGTCTGTTCGCGCTTCTGGCGTTCACATCCTGCCGCTGCTTGCCTGTCTGCGCTACAGCGTAACTTCGGCCTTCCCGCTCACCGCCTCATATGCAACGTGCCCACCAGGTGGAACTCCACCTTGCACATGCTGGACAGACTGTGCGAGCAGCAGCAGGCCATAGTGGAGTTTCAGCTGCAGCACGCACGGGTCAGTCGCACTGCGGAACAGCACCACTTCACCACCAATGACTGGGCCTCCATGCGAGACCTGTGTGCCCTGTTGCGCTGTTTCGAGTACTCCACCAACATGGCCAGTGGCGATGACGCCGTTATCAGCGTTACAATACCACTTCTATGTCTCCTTGAGAAAACACTTAGGGCGATGATGGAAGAGGAGGTGGCCCAGGAGGAGGAGGAGGAAGGGAGGAGGAGGAAGAGGGGTCATTTTTAGCACTTTCAGGCCAGTCTCTTCGAAGTGACTCAGAGGGAGGTTTTTTGCAACAGCAGAGGCCAGGTACAAATGTGGCCAGACAGGGCCCACTACTGGAGGACGAGGAGGACGAGGATGAGGAGGAGGTGGAGGAGGATGAGGATGAAGCAGGTTCACAGCGGGCTGGCACCCAACGCAGCTCGGGCCCATCACTGGTGCGTGGCTGGGGGGAAACACAGGACGATGACGATACGCCTCCCACAGAGGACAGCTTGTCCTTACCTCTGGGCAGCCTGGCACACATGAGCGACTACATGCTGCAGTGCCTGCGCAACGACAGCAGAGTTGCCCACATTTTAACGTGTGCGGACTACTGGGTTGCCACCCTGCTGGATCCACGGTACAAAGACAATGTGCCCACCTTACTTCATGCACTGGAGCGTGATAGTAAGATGCACGAGTACAAGCGCACCTTGGTAGACGCGCTACTGAGAGCATTCCCAAATGTCACAGGGGAACAAGTGGAAGCCCAAGGCGAAGGCAGAGGAGGAGCAAGAGGTCGCCAACGCAGCTGTGTCACGGCCAGCTCCTCTGAGGGCAGGGTTAGCATGTCAGAGATGTGAAAAAGTTTTGTCACCACGCCACAGCTAACTGCACCACCACCTGATACGGAACGTGTTAGCAGGAGGCAACATTTCAATAACATGGTGGAACAGTACCTGTGCACACCCCTCCACGTACTGACTGATGGTTCGGCCCCATTCAACTTCTGGGTCTCCAAATTGTCCACGTGGCCAGTGCTAGCCTTTTATGCCTTGGAGGTGCTGGCCTGCCCGGCGGCCAGCGTTTTGTCTGAACGTGTATTCAGCACGGCAGGGGGCGTCATTACAGACAAACGCAGCCGCCTGTCTACAGCCAATGTGGACAAGCTGACGTTCATAAAAATGAACCAGGCATGGATCCCACAGGACCTGTCCATCCGTTGTGCAGATTAGACATTAACTACCTCCCCTTAACAATATATTATTGTACTCCAGGGCCCTTCCTCATTCAATCCTATTTTTATTTTTATTTTACCATTATATTGCGGGGCAACCCAAAGTTGAATGAACCTCTCCTCTGTCTGGGTGCCGGGGCCTAAAAAAATCTGACAGTGGCCTGTTCCAGTGGTGGGTGACATGAAGCCTGATTCTCTGCTATGACATGAAGACTGATTCTCTGCTGACATGAAGCTTGAATCTCTGTTATGGGACCTCTCTCCTCTGTCTGGGTGTCGGGGCCTAAAAATATCTGACAGTGGCCTGTTCCAGTGGTGGCTGACATGAAGCCTGATTCTCTGCTATGATATGAAGACTGATTCTCTGCTGACATGAAGCCTGAATCTCTGTTATGGGACCTCTCTCCTCTGACTGGGTGCCTGGGCCTAAATATGTGACAGTGGCCTGTTCCAGTGGTGGGTGACGTGAAGCCTGATTCTCTGCTATGACATGAAGACTGATTCTCTGCTGACATGAAGCCTGAATCTCTGTTACGGGACCTCTCTCCTCTGCCTGGGTGCCTGGGCCTAAATATCTGACAATGGACTGTTCCAGTGTTGGGTGACGTAAAGCATGATTCTCTGCTATGACATGAAGCCAGATTATCTGTTACGGGACCTCTCTCCTCTGCCTGGGTGCCTGGGCCTAAATATGTGACAGTGGCCTGTTCCAGTGGTGTTTGACGTGAAGCCTGATTCTCTGCTATGACATGAAGACTGATTCTCTGCTGACATGAAGCCTGAATCTCTGTTATGGGACCTCTCTCCTCTGTCTGGGTGCCGGGGCCTAAAAATATCTGACAGTGGCCTGTTCCAGTGGTGGGTGACGTGAAGCCTGATTCTCTGCTATGACATGACTGCCGGTATTCAGGGAAACATGGGAAGGGGGAAAACACCTTTAATCACCTCTGGCCCCTTTACCCAACTTTGACCCATAACAAACAACACAGACAACTGTATCATTTTATTGCTGGATGGTGATCGGCCACAGCTTCTTTATTAAAGCGGCAAACCTTAATAAACCATAATATCAGAGCAGTATGCCAAACGCTGGACTCCCAGCGGGCAAGTTAAACCGTAATCATCAGAGCGGTATGCCCACCGCTGGACTCCCAGCAGGCAAGTTAAACCATAATCATCAGAGCAGTATGCCCCCAGCTGGACTCCCAGCGGGCAAGCACGCCATCTGCTCCCACCATATCTCCGCTGTACTCAAATGCCGCCAGCTGTGACTTCATAAACTCAACCAGAATTTGCAGCTCTCCAAAACCGAAATCATCGGAGCGATATCCAAACTGCTGGACTCCCAGCGAGGGATCTGAAGAAATAGAAAAAACAACACAGAATAACCAAGTATACATAACTGATCATAACCGCGCACCTCGCCCGCCTCTCAATGATAACCGCAAAAAGGGAGGAAGGGAGGGCCAATTTCTGCTTCCACTTGCAAGAGGAAGTGCTGGAACAGGGGGAGGGGTATATGTACCTTCAGGATTCCTGCACCGCCCCCATCCAGTCTAAGGAGGTTCCACCAGTGAATTAACCCCTTAACGGCCGTCCTAATCCAACACTACTTAAACCTTACATGACGGGGCCAGCTCCCAGAATGTCCTGAAGGGGGGAATGGGGGGAGGAGGACCATCAGTCCCTAAGCACCCTCCCTATACAGTCGGGCGCTTGCCAGACTGCCGGTATTCAGGGAAACATGGGAAGGGGGAAAACACCTTTAATCACCTCTGGCCCCTTTACCCAACCTTGACCCATAACAAACAACACAGACAACTGTATCATTTTATTGCTGGATGGTGATCGGCCACAGCTTCTTTATTAAAGCGGCAAACCTTAATAAACCATAATATCAGAGCAGTATGCCAAACGCTGGACTCCCAGCGGGCAAGTTAAACCGTAATCATCAGAGCGGTATGCCCACCGCTGGACTCCCAGCAGGCAAGTTAAACCATAATCATCAGAGCAGTATGCCCCCAGCTGGACTCCCAGCGGGCAAGCACGCCATCTGCTCCCACCATATCTCCGCTGTACTCAAATGCTGCCACGGAGGAGAACCGTTCTCCAAACGGGGCTCCGACCACCACCCAGCGGAACAGGGTCTATTTAAAAACCTTCTTACAAAAACCTTCACTTATAAGGCAAAGTAGATACCAATCAGCCATAGCAGCAACTCATAGCCGGAAAAGGAAAACTAACTAGCGTACAAAACGCAAAACATGTATCATCAAAACCAATGCCAATCAGAAAACCGGTTAATGAAAATGGGGAATAGAAACCCATGAGGAGAACATAGCCCAACCCCCATTTAAAATACTAGTCAAACCACCCTGAAGGACAGTGTACAGTTCTGGTACCCCGTAAACAAGCAGGCATACCGGAGCTAGAGAGGGTTCAGAAGAAAGCAACACAACTCCCATAAATCTACCCCCAGGACCGAGCCACGAACAGAGGAAATCTCCTGCGTCTGGAGAAAGAAGGTTAGAGAGGTCGTTGATCCAGCTGTAACCACTACACTATATACCCTTGAACTATACCTTTGTAATGTATCCCTAACGCATTTGTATTGTATCCCTAACGCATTCCCAAATACAGCCCAGAAACAACCCACTTGGGAGATTATCACCAACCTCCTAAAAATGACCGGAATAAACATACGTAAGAACCATGAGGTACAAAGATACGGAATAGGCCAGGGAATTATCCCAGCTGGGTCTCCAGCATCATCGTGCCCCTGGCACAACTCTATACCAACCACCTGGAATCCCGTATCCCGTTCCAAAAACTTCCACCTCTCGACAACCGAAAACGCCCACCGGGCCGTGGTCCTCTCTCCGAACCCACGGAAGATATCCGAAAGGCCAACCAGCAAACCGCCGAACGCCACGACCTGAAAGAAAAAACAATTAGCCCGAGCAGAACACTTGGAGGATCGATCATATAACAAGCCATAGAATGCCTCTATTCCATACACATGACATTTTACAAATGTTATTCTTATCTTTTAATTATGTATTGGATTAGTTACATATTCCAATTTTATTTATTCATTTATTTTTTCATTCTTTTGGTGAAATGCAAAAACACAGGGGAAAAACCATGATGAGAAAAAGGAATTGAAGTCCCATCATAGTAAAGTCATAACCGAATACCCGACTAACCGCCGAATCGAAACCGGGCGGAAGAGGAGGTACACACCACTTAGATTCACTGGACTATAATGTATAGGCGGGCACTAAGCCCAATAGAACCATTACCCCATACAAAACCTGGGATAAAACCCCAAACGCAGTGCGGCCTGGAATGAAGAGACAAACACTTTAATGAAATATAAATAAGCTAAAACAGAAGGCTGAAGGAGACAAAACATAACTTGCCAAAGAAAATACTCACTTATTACAGCCGCATCGCCTACCGTACAATGAAATGATGCATGAAAATTATATTTTGGAGGGTCAAATGACGGCCTGAAGGCATAAGAGGACCAATCATCGTGTCTGATCCACTCCAAAACTGATAAGAACGGGGATTGAAAGGCTGCAGGTTAAAGTGAAATTACATGAATTGTGCAAGCATCTTTTTAAAGCTCTATCCTGAGTGACAACTGAACGGACCCGGATGTCCGCTACCGTCTAAACTTCCGAAATACCTGAGACATGGATCCTAACATATGCACCCAAATAGAGGCAGCGGAGCACGTACAAACCCCTTTTTTTTTTTTTTTTTAACCGCTGCGCCAATACCACCGAGCCAAACAACCCAGCAGCGCTAGGGTAAGGCCTCTTGTGCCAAACACATCGCGGGTATACCCCTTGGATTCGTCCCTACTGAAACCCACCTAACTGCGACTCTTGTAACACTGGACATGAGCAAATGAAATATAAACAAGAAAAATTTGTGAGGGAGTCCGAACTCACAGCTACTGTATCATAGCCCAGGGGTTTGGGAAAAGTAAATATACAAAGTTATCTCTATTACCGAATGTTTCTGCCAGGATTCAAACTAAACCTAGAATACTAGAAGCAAGTAAGGCAACCACTACAAGAAGAATATCTCTTCATGTTGCTTTTCCCTTTTTTTTTTGGTAAAAGTTTGTGATGGGATTTGAACTCACTGCATCGTAGATCAGTACTTTAACCATTTATTTATTTATTTATCTATTTTATTGCTGACTATGATGAATAAAAACCCGCAATATATGATAGTATTGAAAGCACAAATAGAACGCATTAATGATTATTATCACTTTTTATTTTATTAAATACACACAGCATAGTGCCAAAGGTAGGAGCCCAACAGGCAGTACTACTTTACACAGGAAAGAACCCGAATGTAACACTACCCATACTTTACAATTTTATTATATTATTACGGAATATGAGAAAATAACCCCGGCATATTATGTCCTTACTTGTATATATATAACATACTCTATTTTATATATATATATATATATATATATATATATATATACATGATTATTATTATTCTTTATTTATTTATTTATTTATTTATTTTTTTAATACTTACATATGATATACTCAAAGAGGGTCACTATACCAATAGCTAAATCTGTAACTCGCTACTGCAAAATAAAACCCTTAGATTTTTTTTATTTATTTTTTTTGAGATAAAAGTTCCCCTGGGACTTGAACTCACAACCTTACAAATCAGAATCAAGGCAATTACCCACACAGCTATGAAAGCTGTATATTTGGTGAACTTCCGTGAAAACCAAGAAACATTGTTTGTTTGTTTGTTTGTTTTTTTAATATATATATATATTTTTTTATTTTTTATTTTTTAAAAAGGCTGAAAGGGGTTTGAACTCAGAAAGACTGGACGTTTGAGCTACCAGCTTGCCTTAAGCATCAACACAGCTAAAAGGGCTGCCTGGAGTACAGCATACGGCGGTAGCACTAAAGTTCCAACAGGGATATACGACCTCGTCCCTTAGGCAATGAACTAAATTTTTACAATATGTAATTTAAAATTATTATTATGTTTTTTTTTTTTTTTTTTACTGTATAGAAAGTTCCTCCAGAGATCCGAACACACATGAGAGGCAAGCATTTACCTTCATAAAGCAACAAGCTAAAAGAAATTTAAGAGTTAGACCCAAAAACGTTAGAAATTTTTTTTTATTTTTATTTTAATATATATATATATTTTTTTTTTAAGGGTGCACGCATCCAAGAGTGCCATAATTAATATATCACTATACAAGAAATTTCCCCAGCCCCAGTGCATTGGTACTCACCAGGCGTAGCGTAATCAGGGACGGCGCCACTGAAGTAGCAGGTACAGGAACTGCAACCCAAGGGGCCACTACAGTGACCAGGCTGAATGGATGGTAGGCACCTGCCTCTTACGGTTTTGATTGCAACATCAGACCAGACTCCTCAGACGCACCCGACATACCATCAAAAGACGATGGTGAGCGCCGCCTGGAGGAACTGGGGCGCTTACTTCCACCAGAAGCGGCGACGGGCCCGGCGCTTGCGGGACCCACTTTGGCCTTGCCGTCTGGCACCTGCGAGAAGGAGGAAAAACACAAAGCCACCCCTGCTCCAAGAACGGGAGGGGGGGGGGGCAGATGAAAACAGGAAAAAACTGAGACCCATAGTGCCCCATGGTTAGGAGGGGACGGATTAATAAACGAAGCACCAGTAATCTGCTGTACGGGCAATATTATATGTGAGGCACAGTAGGTGGCAGCAGGGGCTTATATGCATTTTACATGGAAAGTGCGGGGAGAGAAGCTGCACAGTAAAAACCCAAAGAAATACAATAAGAGGGTGGTGCTAGGGCCACAGTGGTGCTGGAGCCGGTCCCTGGTGCCCGGGAAGGGGGGGGGGGGGGGACACATAAAATCAGCATGAACACAGAACCCCATGGGTACTGCTAGTAGGAGGGAAAAAGGAAGGGGGGGTGCGGTAGGGGAAGCTCTGTCGCTGGGGTGAAAAACTTTTCACATGCCCACACCACTGAATATAATTGCTAGACACACAGGTGCCATGTAGGGGCTATAAGGGAAAAAGCAGGGGCACGGTGCGACGCTGCAAGTTCCTGAGGGCCATTCAATAGAGGGACGCAGGTAAGATAAGGGGTTGTAATGGAGAGGGGGGGGAGGGGACTGCCGTGCGGATCGCAGGTCCTTCTCTCACGCGGTGAGGCTGCTCGCATGGTGCGGCAGCTCCTGACCTGTAAATGGAGCGGAGAGCGTGGAGGGGGAGGGAGGCGGAGGGGGGGGAGAGAGTGAGAGTTACCGCCGACCCTGTTGCTTAAGTGCCGGGGCTGCCCGCATGAAGCGGCAGCTCCCGGCCAGTTCTGTAAATAGGAGCAGGGGGGAGGGAAGGGTGCCAGGGAGAGCCGGAACACTCAAAATGAGCCAGCAAACCCTCACCCTCCACATACATACTCGCCAGGAGGACCACGAGGCCGCAATCCCGCGGAAGCTTGGAGTGGACAGAGCAGGGAGGGAGACATACCTCTCCAATTTCTGCTTCCACTTGCAAGAGGAAGTGCTGGAACAGGGGGAGGGGTATATGTACCTTCAGGATTCCTGCACCGCCCCCATCCAGTCTAAGGAGGTTCCACCAGTGAATTAACCCCTTAACGGCCGTCCTAATCCAACACTACTTAAACCTTACATGACGGGGCCAGCTCCCAGAATGTCCTGAAGGGGGGAATGGGGGGAGGAGGACCATCAGTCCCTAAGCACCCTCCCTATACAGTCGGGCGCTTGCCAGAAGACTGATTCTCTGCTGACATGAAGCCTGAATCTCTGTTATGGGACCTCTCTCCTCTGCCTGGGTGCCTGGGCCTAAATATGTGACAGTGGCCTGTTCCAGTGGTGGGTGACGTGAAGCCTGATTCTCTGCTATGACATGAAGACTGATTCTCTGCTGACATGAAGCCTGAATCTCTGTTATGGGACCTCTCTCCTCTGCCTGGGTGCCTGGGCCTAAATATGTGACAGTGGCCTGTTCCAGTGGTGGGTGACGTGAAGCCTGATTCTCTGCTATGACATGAAGACTGATTCTCTGCTGACATGAAGCCTGAATCTCTGTTATGGGACCTCTCTCCTCTGCCTGGGTGCCTGGGCCTAAATATGTGACAGTGGCCTGTTCCAGTGGTGGGTGACGTGAAGCCTGATTCTCTGCTATGACATGAAGACTGATTCTCTGCTGACATGAAGCCTGAATCTCTGTTATGGGACCTCTCTCCTCTGCCTGGGTGCCTGGGCCTAAATATGTGACAGTGGCCTGTTCCAGTGGTGGGTGACGTGAAGCCTGATTCTCTGTTACGGGACCTCTCTCCTCTGCCTGGGTGCCTGGGCCTAAATATGTGACAGTGGCCTGTTCCAGTGGTGGGTGACGTAAAGCATGATTCTCTGCTATGACATGAAGACTGATTCTCTGCTGACGTGAAGCCAGATTCTCTGCTATGGGACCTCTCTCTAATTGATATTGGTTAATTTTTATTTATTTTATTTTTATTTTAATTCATTTCCCTATCCACATTTGTTTGCAGGGGATTTACCAACATGTTGCTGCCTTTTGCAGCCCTCTAGCTCTTTCCTGGGCTGTTTTACAGCCTTTTTAGTGCCGAAAAGTTCGGGTCCCCATTGACTTCAATGGGGTTCGGGTTCGGGACGAAGTTCGGGTCGGGTTCGGATCCCGAACCCGAACATTTCCGGGAAGTTCGGCCGAACTTCTCGAACCCGAACATCCAGGTGTTCGCTCAACTCCAGTGAAAACGTAATTTTTTTTTATTCTTTTTTTTTTCACTTTATTTTTTGTCCCACTTTGGGACTTCAACTTTTGGGGGTCTAATCCTTTACAATGCATTCCAATATATCTGTATTGGAATGCATTGGCTGTATGAGTAATACATTGTGTATTACTCATACAGCATTCGGCCTGTGAGATCCAGGGGGCTGGATCTCACAGGTTCGTCACAGGAAGGCAGCACCGATGCCTCAGGAAGGCATCGCACTGCCTTCCATGCCATCGGGTCCCCCCTACAGCTCCACTGGGACCCGATGGCACCGCCGCCAGCTGCCCACTGCAGGTCTGAATAGCGCCACCGCGCATTTAGCCAAGGTGCCTGCTCAATGATTTGAGCAGGCACCTTGTTCCGATCACCGCCTGCCGGGCGGCGGTGATTGGAAATACACATGACGTACCGGTACGTCGTGTGTCCCAAACAGGTTAAAGGGAACCTGTCACCTCCAAAACACATTTTAAACTGACATCATTACTTTACAGTAGCCCCCAGTGTGTTCCTAGTCATGTCTTTCATTCCTCCACTGGTTGTTGTATACTTTATAAAAATGCTGTTTTAATCTGTGTTTACTATTCTCAGAGTCAGCTTGAAGTCAGGGGGGCAGCGACCTCCTTGCTTCAAGTCAAGCTAAGCCCGCCCCTTACCCGTTCTCCCTTCACTGTGATTGACATCCTGCTGTGAGGCTAGGATCGTGCAAGTCTCGCGCGTGCGGTCCTTGTCACTGCGCGATTCCGTCTCCGGCTCCCGAACTCAGCCGGACACTTTCCTCTCTCTGCGCATGCGCCTGGCTTTTCCATCATGCGCGCACGCCCGGTGTATGTTCAGAAAGAGGAAAGCGGCCGACTGAGTGCGGGAGCCGGAGACGGGATCGCGCAGTGACAAGGAGCGCACCGCGCATGCGTGAGACTTGCACGATCCCAGGTTCCCTTTAAAGGCTGTTTTCCACTCATCCCCCACCTTAATTTGAATAAGATTATAGGCCCCCCTGAGATCAAGTTTAGTGAACCAGTGAGCTCCAAGAACTTGGTTAAACAGGTCTGGGATTAAATGCAAAGAGTACTGGTTCTTAACGGTAATCCTATTTAATTCTCTATAATCAATACTTGGTCTCAGTCCACCATCCTTTTTCCCAACAAAGAAAAACCCCACCCCCATAGGAGATACCGAGGATCTAATATGTCCTTTTTGTAAGCTCTCATAGACTTCTGTTCCAGACAAATTATAAATACGACATCTAGGGTACATAGATTCCGGAACAGGATTGATGGCACAATCATATGGTCTATGAGGGGGAAGGAAATCAGCATCGGACATGGAAAAAACATCAGCAAAGTCATTGATATATGTGGAAAGAGTTTTCAACTTCATAGTGACTCCAGCCTGAATAATAGTTAGACAGCATGAATCACATTCTAACCCCCATTTCTCTAATTCACCCGTGGACTGGTTGATGACTGGATTATGAACCTGGAGCCAAGGCATGCTAAGAACTATCTCCACGGGTAGATCCTTTAAAATAAAAAAAGAACAACACTCCGTATAAAGGGCCCCCATAGTCAAGTTCACCTCAGGAGTACAATATTCTACTGTTCCGCCCACCAAACACTTAGAGTCAATAGCTATAATATGAATTGGTTTAGCCAGAGACAAAATGGGCACCCCATGGGAAAGAGCAAAATTGTGGTCAATAAAATTAGAGGCGGACCCAGAATCAATAAATGCCTTCCCAGGACCCTTATAGGTTGCAAAAGAAATAACCACAGGTAACAATACTTTCTCTTTAACCACCTTGGGGAGTACTTTATCCTTCTGGGCGTCAGGACGCGGAGATCTCCTGGAGGGAGGAATTTTAGGACATTGCCGTAACCAGTGATCCGATTCTCCACAATAAAAGCAGGCACCCCTCTAGCGTCTTTGATCCCTCATGGTCATTCCGAGCTGCATGGGTTCTTCTACGATCCTCCACTTTGACTCTCTAGGGTGAGGAGTCAGATTTAGTGGGGAGAGAGCAAGCCCATTCTTGTGGGTCTCCCTGCAAGAGATAATAATGCCTACTCTTTGTTGTTCGGAACCCAAAGAGTGTGGGCATAAAAAAAAAATAAAGCTTACAGATCTCCTTAAATGTCAGAAACTGCTTACGATCCCGTGAAAAACTATTCGGCAACTTAACATAAGGTTCAAGATTCTGAAAGGAGGAAGCTGTAATAGGTGCAGTCTGGAGTAACTCCTGCTGCTGTAGCCGCTCTGCCACTTCCTGCACCATTTGGGCGAGGTTATGTACGCGGTTCGTAAGGACTCACATAGGGTCCATGGTTTTAGGTAAGGCCTGTGATTCTGCCACGGAAAGGTAGGGATAAATGCAGCCGTAAACTCCACCCACTCCTCTATCCCTACCTACTAACACGGTCCGTCCTAACCGACGGGGTACAACTAGGTGGCGGTCCCTAGCTTACGTATGTGCAGAGGTCTAAAGGGAGGTAACAACAAGGGGAGAAAACAAAATACAAGGACAGAAAACACAGAAGCAACAAGCTTCCCAGGCTGGGTAAAACCACAACTGAAACCAATGGAAGCCAAGGTCTAGACCAAGGAGGTAACAAGGGCACAAAGGGGTAATTCAAGATCGAAGTCAATACAAGCCGAGGTCAGGAGCCAAGAGGTCGCGTCAGTACACGGGGTAACACAAGATCGAAGTCAAATACAAGCTGAGGTCAAAAAAAGTAGTCACACATGCAGAGAATGCAAGTGAGGTAACAAGACCAATCACAGGCAACCTGTGGCCAGCAGGTTACCTGTTTAAATAGGTCTAATTGATGGGTCATGTGACGTGGCCAGTGACATGTGACCCATGTCCAGCACATCAATACACCTGAGCGCAGACTCATTGATCAGTTCCCCCCCTTCTCGTTGTCTAGGGGACAAAGGACGTCGGCCATGTTGAAGAGGCGTGTGCGGCTGTGTCCTCTCCACCCCTTGTTACCATCAGTTCCCCCCCTGCTCGTTGTCTAGGGGACGAAGGACGTCGGCCATGTTGAAGAGGCGTGTGCGGCTGTGTCCTCTCCACCCCTTGTTACCATGGAGACGAGGACGCCAAATCTGTCTTTAACTCAATGGTTCCACAATCACGGCCGTAACAGTGAGTATATACAGACTTTCATTGAGGATACATGAAGGCCAGATGGGAATTCCTGTTTGCAGCAGCCTGATAGGAACAGAAAATTGTTGATGTTGAAAAAAAAGTCATTTTTGGAAATGCAAAAGAAGCTAAATCTGATTTACTGGAAATGTGACATATTTTAGAACCAGGAGGAACATGACAGTCAGTGAACAGCTAAGCCTCAATCTAAATACAGACTTGAACAGCTGAGCCTCCACCTAAATCCAGAGCACACTGAGATGTATGACACTGTACTGTATAAAGGAGGGGGAGATGCTGACATCTAGTGCATTGTCCTCTGTCTACACCATGCCTCATGACCCTGAGCTCTACAGCCACCTGCTTCTGATCTGTGTTATATTGGGGTGCACAGCCTTATCTGGGGGAGCCATGCAGAGACCCCTACTTTCAGCACATGCCAGGACGGCCCTGTTACTTGTCCTGATTTTGTGTGTGACACATTGTAGACTCCAGAACACATCACCAACATGTGATTTACATCTTGTGAAGACCATTGAAGATTATGAATATTTCCAGGATGGAGACGTCATTATCGGAGGAGTTTTCACCATCAATTATTTTATGAATCAATTATTTTATGGTTTTATTCCTAATGACATTTGCTTGAGGTAAGTGTGAATGTCTCAGTGTTGAGGAGCTTTCTGGTCCACATCTTCTGGACAGGACTGATCATGTATTCATGGTATTACTGAGTCTTCCTGTTATGTAGATGCCGGGCAGTTATCTAGAATTTGGCAGAGTCTAGAATGTGGAAAATGTTGTGTTTTCTTGGACCTGTGCAATATGAAATATGTGATTCCTTCTAACATTGAGAAGTGATCCTGTATCGCTGAGTACATCTGATCCTTTACACCACATCTTTATCTGCTCTAAACCCTCCA
This sequence comes from Bufo bufo, assembly GCF_905171765.1. Taxonomy (NCBI): domain Eukaryota; kingdom Metazoa; phylum Chordata; class Amphibia; order Anura; family Bufonidae; genus Bufo; species Bufo bufo. The sequence goes on along the minus strand of NC_053392.1, from coordinate 16,524,279 downwards.
CAGGTTTCTTGCAACCATATGACTAAGGCTAGTTTCACACTAGTGTTGTGAGATCTGGCAGGCTGTTCTCTCTGGATCTAGCAGAAGCCAATGTGTTCCCATCTGGCCCCATTAATCTATAATGGGGACCAGCAGAGATTGAACCACAACCTGGCACACATGCCAAGAATCAGCTGGACAAATAGCGGGTCTCTGCCGGAACAGCCTGTTGATCTCACAACGGTAGTGTGAAACTAGCCAAGCATTACTAATGACAGTCTGTCTTCAGGCTTCAGCATTTTACTAAGCACTGAAGCTGCCTGTGTGTAACAAGTCAGATAGGCATTGTGATGGATTGTGATAGGCTACATGTCCATAGTCAGGAACTAAGGTAATGACAAGAGGTGGCTGGACTCCTCTGCATGTTGCACAAAGGTGTCTTCGGCAGACAGAAGACTAAAGACATTTTCTCATTAGCCACACTCTAAGAGCTTTGATAAGAAGACTCTTTACACCCTGTTTTCTAGGAGAGAAACTATTTCCGTAATAATATTGTATATTACAAAAATGTAATATATAACATCCCTGTCCCTACAGAATATTAAAGATAAACCGAAACTTTACGAACTTCGCAATTTTTTTTCTGGCATCCGATTCCAAATCTTTTCAGGTTTGTTTCAGATGAATCCAGTAAAACAGCATTCAGCTCAATTTTACTGCACGTGTTGGTGGGAAAAAGCACTAGGGAAAAAGAAGAAGGGGCTCACATGACCCTAAGAGGAAGTGGTGGTGGGATGGATTGCCCTGATTGGCTGACAGGTCGATAGACAGCATGGATGAGTCAATAGTGATGAGCGGCAGGTCCCATATTCGAATTTGCAATATTTCGCAAATATGTGGTAGAATATTCATCACTGCAATATGCAATATAAAAATTGCGTAATGCGAAGTGGGTCAAAAATGAATATATAACACTATAGAATATAGTGCTATATATTAGATTTTTAGAATATTCGTAATTTTTTTCCATCTGAAGTGAACAGTCATTGTCCCACAAGCAATTTAAGTAGGGAGCAATCATGACTTCAGATAGAAAAAAAAATTACGAATATTCTCAAAAACGAATATATAGCACTATATTGAATATAGTGCTATATATTCGTTTTTAGAATATTCATCATTTTTTCAATCTGAAAACATGATTCCTCCCTGCTTCTTGCTTGTGGGCCAATTAGTCATTGGCCCACAAGCAACTTAATCAGGAGGGAATCATGACTTAAGAAGGAAAAAAAAGACGAATATTCTAAAAAACAAATATATAGCACTATATCGAATATTCGTCATTTTCTAGCATCTGAAAACATGATTCCTCCCTGCTTAAGTTGCTTGTGGGCCAATGACTCATTAGCCCACAAGCAAGAAGCAGGGAGGAATCAGGTTTTCAGATGTTAAAAAAATGACGAATATTTTATATAGCGAATATATAGCACTATATTCAAAATATTTGCAAATTCTCAAAGTTGCGATATTCGAGATAAATATTTGTAATTCGAATATTCGCGCACAACACTATGAGTCAATCAGTGCTGCAGCAGGCAGGGAGGTGCCCCCGCAGAACGAGCAGAATGCCATTATGTGCTGGGCTGTGAATGAGGGTGGGTAGGTCTATGCAGTGTCTGACAGAAAAACTATCTAAGGGAGCCAGGGACAGTCACAATCAAGCTTCGATTCCAGTGTAAGGGACATTGAAGGGAAAGGCTAGAGAGAAGAAGAATTGTGTAGAATATGGACAGGCAGGGAAAGCTGTCAGCCAGGGAGTGAGAAGTGAGGAGCTGAGGCTGGCAGTGCCTTCTAGCTGCAATTACTGCCTTATAACAAAACAGCTCCTGGATATCCAAGGACAAAACTTATGGTCCTGGCAATGTAACAGAAACAATACCTATACATCCCCATCCATATGCAAACATGATATACACTGTGTTATTGGCAGGCAATACAGCACAACTTTAAATATGTAATGGCAGAATATAGTGTCCACAGGTATGTATCAGAGAAAAAGTATGTATAAGGCCTCGTGCACATGACCATGGTGTGTTTTGCGGTCCGCAAATCAGAGATCCACAAAACACGGATGGCGTCCGCGCGCGTTCCTCAATTTTGCGGAACGGCACGGACAGCCTTCAATATAAATGCCTATTCTTGTCCGCAAAGCGTGGACAAGAATAGGACATGTTATATTTTTTTAGCGGGGCCACGGAACGGAGCAACGGATGCTGTCCACATCTTTTGCGGCCCCAAAACGGCGGCTCGGATGCGGACCCAAACAACGGCCGTGTGCATGAGGCCTAATAGTGAAAATACCATCAATTAAGTTTGGTAAAATAGCATATACATGTCTTATAATACACAGGCTAGCAGACGTTTTACGAATTACGTTTTCTACGAATCTCACTGTGTGGCAAGGTTCACACCACGGTAGACACCTGTAGCACCTCTTACAGGCAAAGACAGTGCATATGTTTCACAGCCCACCAGGTCATAGTTTTTTGCAGTAGCAGCTGGGCAGCAGCCCACCCTGGCTCCCACACTTTGCCTCTTGCACCTCCTCCTTCATGAACATGCACCTTTTCCAACAGCAGCAGGGCACAGGGTCGCTCGCACTCTCCCTCCTCCTTAACATGTGTCAAGTCAAGCGTTGCCATGCAATGTTGGAGCTGATAGGCCTGGGTGAAAGTAGCCACAAAGAGGAGAAGTGTGACGCCTTGCCCTGTGAATGTGCGGAGATCTGTCAGACTGGCTGCACATGGGTTTGAGCTGGATCCACCTTCCCTCAGGTGTACTGGGTTTCATTGTTAGGGAGGCTATTTATCCCTCCTTCCCCCAGTGGCCTGTGCGGGTTATAGTTCTTTCCTGGGAGCTCTTGATTTGTGGTGGATCGTCTGCTCCAGCTCTGCTCAAGATAAGTCCTCTCCTTCATTTCCCTCTGTGTGTTTTATCTAGGCCTCTAGGGAGACGCTTGCTTCTTCCTGGTTTGAAGAAGCAGGCTGCCTCTTCCCTTTTCCCTGCTGCTTAGGGTTTGCCCAGGGAGTTCAGGTTTAGGCACGAGGGCATGTGCATATCCACCCTAAGGGTATGCACATGGGCACAGCAGCTTAGGGAAAGCTTTTAGGGATTGCTAGGAGGTGACCCTTTCTCCCTAGCTTTTGGGCCTAGTCGTTTGTTCAGTTTGTTTTCCCGTGTTTGGTTGTTTCCCTGCTTACCTACCTGTCTTGACAAGAAGTTGCTAAAGTGCATCAAGCAGCAAACATCCTGCTGGCTGCAAAACCACCACCTCCAACTGAGCAAGGTGGTCAGTGACAATGGGTGCAACATTCTGGCTACCCTTAACCTGGGGGAAATAACATATGCTCCCTGCATGGTGCACGTCATTAATCTAGTCGTGCAACACTTTTTAAACAAGTACACTGGCTTGCAGGATACTATTCTTGCATTTCAGCCATTCTTATGTGTTGGGGAATAGTGATGGACGAACATCTGCCGGGACGGTTCAAATGTTCGCGAACCGCAAGTTCGCGCCGGTTCCCATTCATTTTAATGGCAGGGGAACCTGAAAAACCTTCAGCTCATATTTGCAGCCAAGAAATAATTACTAGAAGTGCACAAATAGTCCCACAACATGGACAGTGACACACCAGATGCATTATTCTAACTTGCGATCTCCATTCATTATTTTTTTCAATGCGAAATATCGGCAAAATAATTTTTCCGTACGCGCATGCGCGAATGCACTATACAGTACCCAAATGCACTATAAAGAAAGTATATTGGTATATAACACCCCGCTTCAATCAGTTTTTTGGGGTTACGACTGGTATATCACACCAGTAGAAATGATTTGTTCCAATAACGCTTGTCCCTCTATATACCTGCAGTATCGCAGCAGAACCGCACACGACTGCCGCACAATACAAATGCACTATAATATACCGTCTAACATAGAAAGTATATTATAACATTGTACAAGGAAGGCAATCCATTAGAATATACATAAAGATAAAACGTAACCTTTAATAATGTTACTATGAGGGTCCATTCACACGTCCGTAAGTGTTTTGCACATCCGCAAAACACGGACACCGGCAATGTGCATTCCGCAATTTGCAGACCGCACATCGCCGGCACTATAATAGAAAATGCCTAATCTTATCTGCAATTGCGGACAAGAATAGGACAGGTTCTATTTTTTTGCGGAAACGGAAGCACGGATGCGGAAGTGCAGATCCGCAAATGCGGATGCGGACAGCACATTCCGGGCCCATTGAAAATGAACGGGTCTGCACCCATTCCGCAAAATTGTGGAACGGATGCGGACCCATTTTGCGGACGTGTGAATGGAAAAGATATCCCTCAAAATGAAAATAAATGAAATTATTAAAGTTAAGCAAAAAGCATAGATGTGGTCGGCAATAACAAGTGCTCGGCGGCACCAAATCAGGTGCTCGGTGGCACCAAATCAGAAACCATATGTCCTACCACAATCCGGGGGGTTCCAGTGCACATCCATGAATCCCGGAGGGAAAGCAAACACCATCTATCCCTGGGCCTGATGAGGATGTGGTATTAAAGGACAGGGTGGGCAAAGAACTGTCCCTGATATTGCCCTACAGGGGGGTGCTATTCTGGCCCTGATAGCCTAACCACAGACCACCCGCCCTGATAAGAGCGACCCCGTCCGGAACCTTACCCTATATAAAAATGGCCCTAGTAAGCCCCAGCCCCTAGGCCCCTGACTTCCAGGTGATCACTATATCGATCTATGTGTTTTTGACTCATTATAAAAGTATATTATAAGTATATCACACCCCTCTGTGTATCACATCTATCGATAGCACACCTATATCAGTCCTTAAAAGAACTTCTGTGGCCCTATTAGCTAGCGTTTAGTGTCCCTAACAGCCTGTCCCTGCTCCACACAACAACCTCTCCCTACACTGAATGTAAATTGGCGGCCAGGTCAGGTTTATTTATAAGGTAGGGGGTATGTCCATGTGCTGAAACGTCTCAATTGGCTGTCCTGTACCACCTGATGGATGTGTCATGGGTCAAAGTTCTTCATAATGTAAAAGAATGTGGCGGGCACAAATTTCTCCATATGTTCGCATGTTCGGCGAATCGCGAACACGCAAAGTTCGCCGCAAAACAACCGCCGGGCGAACCGCAAGGCCATCTCTAGTGAGGAACGCTCTCCTGAACTTGCAGCATCAGAATAGCTGCCGCAGTACCTCTTAGTCCACAAACTTTCAACTAACTTCAATTCAATATTTCACATGCTTGAGCATCTATATGAGCAGCGGAAAGCTGTAAAAGGTTGTGTCTTGCACTAGACCACCTCAGAAGCAGGGAGCATGTATTGTTTTGAGGTCAGGCAGTGGCAGCTCGTTCGAGATGCCTGGCGGGTACTGAAGCCCTTAGAAGAGGTCACAAAGTTTGTCAGCAGGGACAACTGCAGCATGAACAATCTCATCCCCTCTTATTTATCTTAGAACAGATGCTGACGCTCATGCAACAGGGTTCGACGTGGAAGAAGAAGAGCTAACGCATCTTGGTGCTCACCATGTAGATATTGGGGACCCACAAGGAGAAACTATCCTGGAGGAGATAAAGGAGGAGAAGGAGCTGCCACTGCAAGAGGAGGAGGAGGTGGAGGAGCAAGAGGACGATGATGATGATGGCACTGACCAGGATACCCAATCATCTCAGTGGGGGGTGAAGCCAGAAAGAGCTGGCTCCTAAGGCACACTGGCCACAATGGTGACCTGTATCCTAGCTTGCTTACATAGTGACAGGTGTATCATTGACATCAAACAGTCTGCTGATTAGTGGATAACCCATGCTTTTAGACCCTCACTATTAAAGTAAAATGGGGGAATGTTTTCCTCCTGCAGAAAGGGAGCACAAATTACGTTATTGTGAGGAACCTCTGTGTATGAAGCTTGCTGCAGGTTTTGGCAAGCAGATACCTATTGCCAACGTGTCACAAGCAGCAGAAGTCGCAGCAGCAGCCAGACTAAGTCTCCTCAAAATGATGGAGCAGTTATTTCACGTACCGCACCCAGCTGAGGCCAGTCAGCAAGCTGAGAGCTCCCATCTCAGTGCCCAGGTTCAGGACATTAGAAATCCAAGTCAGTCACTAACGTAATTTAATTATATCCATAGTCACAGAGCACAATAAAATGTCTTTATCTGGTAGGCCGGGTATACTGAGGATAAGAAATATTACTAACCCTCACACATGCCCTATAGACTAATGTCCTTGCCTACAAAAACTAAATGGCCGCCCGATATGGGCGATCCTGTGTCAGGAACCGCCTAATAGCCCTATTTGTCCATGACAAAGGATAGATACCACCACCCAAAGAGAGACCTACTGTAATTACTGTCCAGTATTATTTGTCAGTGGTCAAGATATATATAAAAAACAATAAAATAAATCACTGGTGAACTCACACATATTGTGTATGCACCTGAACCTCCAATAGCATCAAGGTATTGTGATTACCAATAGGGAATTGGAGCACACATAATATGTCCCAGATAATAAACTTTGTCCCGACGCGTTTCTCTGATCCGTTTAATAGAATCGGTTCATCAGGGGACCACATTAACATAAATCTCCTCAGCCTCAAAAATAAAACTGGGAGAAGGAGGATATATGTGTGAACGTTAGTGTTCAACGAACCCGAACTATGAAGTTCGGGTCCGAACCAAACTTTGTGAGTTCGGTGTTTGGAAATTAAATAAAGCTTTTGAAAGGCTGCCAATCAACAAGCTTTTGAGCTGTGGGCACTTAGAAGCCATCACAGCCATGCCTAGTAATGGCATGGCTGTGATTGGCCGGTGCATCATGTGACCCAGCCTCTATTAATGTTGAGCGAGCATGCTCGGCCGAACTATTATACCATCTGTGTGTCAGGGCCAGAGATTGGAGAAATATAACTGAAAAATACTATATTTTTTACATCTTTTTCAATAATTTTCATATAGAGTGTGTCTGCAATGACTAGAGACATCTGTCCAATACCTTCTGTGTATCAGGGCCAGAGATTGGAGAAATATAACTGAAAAATACAATATTTTTTTCATTAATTTTCTATAATTTTTCTATAGAGTGTGTCTTCAGTAAGTAGAGACATCTGTCCAATACCTTCTGTGTGTCAGGGCCAGAGATTGGAGAAATATAACTGAAAAATACAATATTATTTTCATTAATTTACTATAATTTTTCTATAGAGTGTGTCTTCAGTAAGTAGAGACATCTGTCCAATACCTTCTGTGTGTCAGGGCCAGAGATTGGAGAAATATAACTGAAAAATACAATATTTTTTTCATTAATTTTCTATAATTTTTCTATAGAGTGTGTCTTCAGTAAGCAGAGACATCTGTCCAATACCTTCTGTGTGTCAGGGCCAGAGATTGGAGAAATATAACTGAAATCTATTTTCCTTTTTCCATACCTTTACAAACTTTTTCCATATACTGTGCTTGCTGTGAACTGTGACATCCGTGCCACATCTTGTGTGTCAAGCGTGCATATAACATTTAATATGCGCAAGGCGACCAGTAAGGGATGGGGAAGTGGCCATGATGCTGATGGTTCACTCAGAGGCTGTGGCCCTGGGCGTGTTGAAACTGTGCCTGCTGCCAGAGCACAAGAAAAGCAATCATCCACGATACCTAGCTTCATGTCCCAGTTTGCAGGGCATCGCAGGATAAAACTCTTGAAGTCAGACCAGTGTGACCAGGTGGTCGGTTGGATTGCAGCAGATAATGCTTCCAGTCGGTTAAGCACCACCCTGTCTTCCACCAAGTCCAGTGTCAGTAGCCAAGAGTCTGATAAACAGAATCCTCTCCCTGATCCTCTTTCCTCCCAACATGGAGAGTCTGGCCAAAAAACTGATCCCACACTCGGAAATTCCGAGGATCTCTTTTCACTTTAAATGTGTTTTTTTCACTTTAAATGTGTTGTTTAATGTACTGAATACACTGTATTCCCATCCACCCCTTCCACCACAAAAAAGGGTACATGGTTAAACCTTCCTTTTCTCATCCTCCTCCTCCTCTTCCATCATATCAACATGCTTATTCGTCGCATATAATTATTTACAAGGTCAGCTCAACAGCAGGCCCTCGCATATAATGTTTTACAGAGTCAGCTCAACTGCAGGCCCTCGCATATAATGTTTTACAGGGTCAGCTCAACTGTAGGCCTTCGCATATAATGTTTTACAGGGTCAGCTCACCTGCAGGCCCTCGCATATAATGTTTTACAAGGTCAGCTCAACTGTAGGCTTTCGCATATAATGTTTTACAGGGTCAGAAAACCTGAAGGCCCTAACCTAAAATCTTTTACAGGGTCAGCTCAACTGCAGGCCCTCGCATATAATGTTTTACAGGGTCAGATTACCTGCAGGCCCTCACCCACTATCTTTTACAGGCTCAGCTCACCTTCTGATGACGACAGCGAAGTCTTGCATGTTTATGCTCTGGCACACATGGCTGACTTCATGTTAGGCTGCCTTTCCCACGACCCACGCATTATACACATTTTAGACAACACGGATTACTGGGTGTTCACCCTTCTCCACCTCCGCTACAAAGAAAACTTCTCTTCTCTCATTCCTCTGGTGGAGAGGACAAGCAAAACGGTGCTATACCAGAATGTCCTTGTTGAAAAATCTCTCCAAAGTTGATAGGGCAGACATCCAAATGGATCGTTGCCATCACAGGGACGTGCGATCTCCTAGAAGTTATCTAGAGTCAACAAGGCCCTCGCCTACAAGTCCAGTCTCAGTAGCCAAGAGTCTGGTCAACACAATCCTCACCATGATGGCACACTGGGTGAACGTTGTGTAGCCGGGAGCAAGTTGGCTGCTGGCACCAGACTTGCCCTCCAATAAATCCTCGTTAACGGAAAGTGTAATCATTTTAATAACGGTGCCGCTTAGGAGTGCTGTATTGTTATTTATAGACACTACCTCCCCGAGTCGGGAGTGGGTAATTGCCGACCACCTGCTGCCTTCCTTGGATACTTGTGCTTTCATAACTTGACCCACCCTCTCTGGGGGGTTCACAATTAGGAAAAAAAAGGGTCAAGGCAACAACAGCCAATCAGATTTCAGCCATTGACCTCCCTTGGATTTGATATTCCTTTTTAAAGCTCCCTCTCCGGCATCGAACCCTGATTCCCCATTACCCATGATCACCATGGTAGGCGCAGAAAAGAACATCGAAATTTGATAGGGCAGACATCCAAATGGATCGTCACCATCATGGGGACCTACGATTGCCTAGAAGTTATCAATGAGGCAGCAGGCACTCACCTATAAGTCCAGTCTAGTAGCCAAGAGTCTGGTCAACACAATCCTCACCATGATGGCACACTGGGTGAATGTTGTGGAGGCCAGGAGCAAGTTAGCTGCTGGCACCAGACTTGCCCTCCAATAGATCCTTGTTAACGGAAAGTGTACTCATTCCAATAATAGGGTCGCTTAGGAGTGCTGTATTGCTATTTATTATCACTACCTCCCCGACTCGGGAGTGGGTAATTGCCGAGCGCCTGCTGCCTTCCTTGGATGCTTGTGCTTTAATAACTTGACCCACCCTCTCTGGGTGGTTCACAATTAGGAAAAAAAAGGGGCAAGGCAACAACCGGCAATCAGATTTCAGACATTTACCTCCCTTGGATGTAGTATCCCTTTCTCAGGCTCCCTCTCCGGCATCTAACCCTGATTCCCCATTACCCATGATCACCATGGTAGGCGCAGAAAAGAACATCGAAAGTTGATAGGGCAGACATCCAAATGGATCGTCACCATCATGGGGACCTACGATTGCCTAGAAGTTATCAATGAGGCAGCAGGCACTCACCTATAAGTCCAGTCTAGTAGCCAAGAGTCTGGTCAACACAATCCTCACCATGATGGCACACTGGGTGAATGTTGTGGAGGCCAGGAGCAAGTTAGCTGCTGGCACCAGACTTGCCCTCCAATAGATCCTTGTTAACGGAAAGTGTACTCATTCCAATAATAGGGTCGCTTAGGAGTGCTGTATTGCTATTTATTATCACTACCTCCCCGACTCGGGAGTGGGTAATTGCCGAGCGCCTGCTGCCTTCCTTGGATGCTTGTGCTTTAATAACTTGACCCACCCTCTCTGGGTGGTTCACAATTAGGAAAAAAAAGTGGCAAGGCAACAACCGGCAATCAGATTTCAGACATTTACCTCCCTTGGATGTAGTATCCCTTTCTCAGGCTCCCTCTCCGGCATCTAACCCTGATTCCCTGCTACCCGTGATCAACAAGGTAGGCGCAGAAAAGAACATCTAATGTTGATCGGGCAGGCATCCAAATGGATCGTCGCCGTCACGGGGACGTGCAATCGTCCAGAGGTTATCTAGAGTCACCAATGCGGCAGCAGGGCCTCGCCCCTAAGGTTTTTATATGGTCAGATCAGCAGGCCCTTGCTCCAAATGTTTTTGAGGGTCACCAGCAGGCCATCAATCATAATTTTTCAAGGGTGTGTATGATGCCCTACTTTATGTGTAATAAAGGGTGTATTGGAGTGCCGGTTCCTTGTAATTTTTGGAAGCCCTTTCACTTAGTGAATAGGGTTTATGACTGTAGGAGTCCCACTACCTGAACTATTGTACCACAATGTGAATGAGGCCTCCTTTATGTGATATACAGGTTGTATCGGAGTGCCTCTTCCTTGTAATTTGTGGCAGCACTTAAATATACAGGAAAGAATGTTTCTTAACAATTTTTCCTCTAAAATAGTTTTTTTTTTCCCGGTTTTCTGCGTATTATTGTCAGTCTGTAAAAGTGGCGTACTACTCGGACAACATCGTTCCCAGCAGCAACCTGGGAGTCCAAGATTCATCCAGACATCCTCCCCATGCTGTTCATGAAACCATTTTGGTGGTGTTTCCATCAATTTCTGACCTTTTTTTATGAACCAGGCACCCTCCCCTCCTCAGAGCAGGGGGTACCTGTTTAGTGCTCGGGCTCTCCCATTCATCCCGATGTGTTCGGCCAGAGCACCCGAGCACTTTGGTGCTCGATCTTCACAAGCCTCTATATAAGCTGGATCACGTGTAGCACCGCCCGTCAGCTCTGAGTATTGCAGGGACAGGAAGCAGGCAGCTGAAGCGAGGGAGAGTGTAAGGAATCTGGTGATTTGTTTTGTGGGTGACCTATAATGACTTTTTGTGGGTGAAATACACCGGCTTTGCACCCCTGCACAGAAATATAATAATTAATCTGGCTGTTAATTCTGTGGGTGATTTATAGTGATTTATTGTGGGTGCAATGCACCATTTTTATACCCCTGACACAAAAATATAATAGTTAATCCGTCTGTTTGATGGGTGACATATAACCATTTTTGGTGTGAGGTACACCTGCACTGCATATGTGACAGGGAAATTGATATAGTTAATCCATCTGTTAGTTCGGTGGGTGACATTTTCCCATTTTAAGTGTGATGTACACCTGCACTTTATACGTGACAGGGAAATTAAAATTGTTAATCTGACTGTTAGTTCGGTGGGTGACTTCAAAGAATGAGGAGAGCATCAAATAAGGGACGTGGCACAGATCGTGGTGCTGCTGGTGGAGCTCCTGTTGCAGGGAGAGGACGTGGTCGATCTGTGCCAGCTACACGGCCCAAATGAAACACCTTCCTCAGGTGCGAGTAGGTGACAGAACGTTCAGCTTTATTTTGTAGGCCCGAATATCGGTGTACGAATGGTGAGGCCTGAACAAGTACAGTCGATAGTAGATTGAGTGGCTGACAGTTCCTCCAGATCCTTCACATTGTCTCCCACCCAGTCTCCTGCTGAAAGACCACAGTTGGCACCTGCAGCCCATGGGCATCTGTCTTTCACCTCACCCCCTTGCAAATTAGGCAAGCAGTCTGAGCCCCAAGTCATGCAGCAGTCTCTTCTGCTTTTTTATGACTCTGCTGGCGGGGTTTCCGTGGGCCATCCACCTAGCCCTGCCCCAGAAGTGAAAGAGATTGAGTGAACTGATGCCCAACCACTTGTGTTTCAGGATGTGGACATGGGAGGACCACCTCAGCACGTCTCTGATGATGATGAGGAAACACAGGTGCCAACTGCTGCGGCTTTTTGCCGTGTGCAGACCAGAAAGGAGGGCAGGGGTGAAGAGTGGGTGCAAGATGATGTGGAGGATGATGAGGTCCAACGAGTGATGTGTGCAGTTCGGAGGAAGAGGTGGTGGTCACACAGCACCAGCCTCACAGCAAAAGAGGGAGCAAGGTGCGAAAGCGGAGCGGCCGCAAACAGAGGATGTGGCAGCAACACCACCACCTTACCGAAGGGTAAGACTGCGTGTACATAAGACTATACATCACCTCCACCACCGTCACCCAGCATGTCCACACTATCCCATGGAAGCGTTCATTTTAAATATTATTTGTAAAGATTACATTTTACAATGGTGAAGGTGCTCTGTGACCTAAAATCTGGCCAGTCTCTCATGCATACACTGTTCCCTGACCCCATGGGTTTCTGGGTAGGCAGACTGGAAAAGTGGCCTGAACTGGCACAACACGCTCTCTTTCATGCTCAGTGTCCAGTGTCATCTCTAGAAGGCTTTCAGGGGTAGTGTGACACCCAGGACGGCCAAATTGTCCTCTACCAGTATCCAACTCATGACTTTTGTCACAATGAACCAAAATGAAGCCTGATTCAGGAGTATTTTTACACTCCTCCGGCTTGTTGCCACTGTTGCTGTCTACCTGTCTGCCCTCCTGTCTACTATCATTTTGCCTGCATGCTGTCATGTTCAGTATGGCTGCTGCTGTCTTCATCATTCTACTGCCTCCATCATGCCACTGCTGCGGCCTAACTACTATCATCTTCCGTAAGGCTGCTGCTGCCTCCACCATGCTGCTGCCTGCGAACATGTACTATATGGCCGCTGCTCCTCGCTGCTGATCCCCTACTGCCATCACTATTAATGCTACACATCTGCCACCACTACCACCATCACTTCTATTACTACTTCTAATCATAGACAGGTGACCTACTGCCTTGTATGTTCCATGCTATGCTACTTCTGCTTACACTACTATTTCAGCCATGTGCCTCTTATTACCCTATCCTTTTCACATCCACACTGCAATGCTGCTCCTCCCAATTAAAAGGTAGAATTTTTATAGGATTGTTCACAACAAGCCACTTTTTCTTCTGCCAATCAATACTTGTGTGTGTCGTATGGGCAGGCATTCTGTCCCTGTTAAGACAACATTTTTGGATGCTTGGTCCCCAAACAAGCCACTGTTTTCCCCCCTAACACCGTGTGTGTTTAAACACCATCTACCCCCAATAAGGTACCATTTTTGGAAGCTTTGGAAGATAAAAAAGCATAACACATTCATGTCGTCAAACATGCTTTAACCCATAGCTATTTATGTCAGTGTCACTTGGACATAATTTACAATTGCTGTCATTGCATTCAAGAGCTTAGGGAGTCCTAGAAAACTAGGAGGTGTTATATATAACAATTTCCAGGGCAATTGGAGCCACTTTGGTTTGGCCTAAATCGATTCGGGTCCAATGCAAAATTTTAAAAAATTCTGCAAACCTAAATCAAACCGAACCCCTCGATAGGGTTGCTCATCTCAATTATTTTTCTCCCTGCAGGCTGTCAGCTTCCCAACTGACCCCAACATCCCCCAATTCCCCGTCCTTATCCTCCAGATTGAAGGGAGGCTTCTTTAGCAGCTTATATGTCTGTATTGGTAGCGGTTAGTGATATAGGCCTGGTCATGTTTGAAAGCTGAAGATATAGCTGTTAGAAATAGGGTTGGCAGTGAATGCAGCTGGAAATGAAAGCAAAAGCAGGTTTCACGGCTTTCACTCAACTTTAAACTGCTATATCTCCTAATGTAGTGGAGATAAAGCTGTGATTCTGGTTTTGAATGAAAGCTAGGATGTCAGCTTTCAATGTCACTACCCATATCTTTAGCTACTACTAATCCATAGAAATGAGCAGCTAAAGGAGAATGTCCCATTGAAGTGAATAGGATGGCTTAGTAATTACACCTGCTCACTACTGCAGTTGCGACATTGGGCAGGTAAACAAGCTAATCCATGGCGGTGCCAGGAGTCAGACCCTCACCGATCTGATATTGATAACCTATCCTGAGGATATGTGTTCAATATAAATAAAGCGGATAATCCCTTTGAGTACGTTTCTCAAAGCCTGTGTCACCGCCAGATCTCTGGGAAGTTCTGACAGACGTTCTTCAGTACCTCCTGCATGATGTTCTTTTGTTTTGCTTTCGCTTTGACATCTTTTCTCTCTCTCCCAGCTGTCATCTATTAGCAGTGATTGCCTCCCTATATATCTCCTCCCATACTGCTTCACTTTGCAGTTTATACTACTTCCTGGATTGGGTTCACTGCTTGAAGTTGCTACTGCTGGTTCCTCAAGATAAGTCTATTTCTGTATTTGTGGTTTCCTGTTGGCTTGATTCTAGGTGACCCTGACTCCCTCCGTATTAAGTGCAGGGAGCCGGTGGTCGTGTTCCCTCACTATTATAGGGTTTGCAGGTGTTACTCAGTCGAGGTACGTGGACATGCAACCTTGTATCATTGAGATCTTTGCATTGGCTGAGCAGTGAGGGAGAGCTCTAGGGCTTTAATAGGGCTCTTCCTTTTGTTCCTTAGTTTGGGATCAAGTCAGTCGGATCTTTATTTGTTACTTATTGTTTTCTGCAACACCATCCGTGACAGCCTGAGCAAAGCTGGAGCAAAACTGTTAGGCAGTTTATGTTTAAGGGTTCTAAAAAGATAATTAGAATACAAAATGGTACACAGGGGCACAGACATGGTACATAGGGGCACAGACATATTACGCAGGGGCACAGACACAAGGGTACCAAGCTCATGAAATACAAGGAGAGGCATGCAGGTGCAGACCTTGGGTGGTTCCAAAAGCCTACAGAGGCAGCAACAAGAAATAGACCTTGGATAAGAATAGAAGTCACTTGGTATAGCAATCAGAAGTAGGCCTTGAACCGAAGAGATACAGGAGCTGGAACTAGAAGAGATACAGGAGCTGGAACTAGAAGAGATACAGGAGCTGGAACTAGAAGAGATACAGGAGCTGGAACTAGAAGAGATACAGGAGCTGGAACTAGAAGAGATACAGGAGCTGGCACTAGAAGAGATACAGGAGCTGGCACTAGAAGAGATACAGGAGCTGGAACTAGGAGTAGAGAAGCTGAAGCTGGAATGTGGAGCAGAGAAATGTATTTTGCCCACTAGTACACTATTAGCGGATACATTGTTAATATTTTATACTGTGATATATGCAGTATGCTCTTTTGTTCGCACTGCTCTTTAAATTACTGATATTTACTTGCTGAGAAAAGGCTGTAATATGTCTTTAAAGAGCCACTGTACTTTCAAACAACTTCATTTAATAGAGAATGGTGTAACGGTGTAACTAGCAAATTTTGAAATCACTTAATTTAAAAAAGTGGGGTCCCACTTCCAGCTAAGTAGCATTCCACTGCCTATTTTCCGTCAAGATCCGATCTTGGTAACAGTGACTCAGAAGATGGTTCACAGGAAGTGTATGTGGGGGGGGGGGTTGTCAGAGCTAGCTGAGATCCTAAGCATAATAAAACAACCGCTTCTACACTGCTTCTGAGCATCAGAAGAGCCTAATGTGTGTCTGTAAGTGTGATTTATGCCTCCTCATCAGCTTTCTGAGCTAGGAAGTAAGGGAAAGCACAGAACAGTATAGTGCTAACAGACTTCCAGGGAAAGTATCTGCCCCTTGCTTCTGAGTGAAATGCATCTAGCTGTGCAGCTGAAACAGGTATTAATATGGTTGAAAGAGACTTTAGGGAAGCCTAAACATAACTGATCCTTCACAGATTGTACAAAGAAGCACAGCCAATTAATTAGGTACAATTTAAATATGTCTTGGGCATGTCTTTCTGTGGCTGGAACAGATTTCTATTTTGCTTATTTAGATATTTCTGAAACGATGGCAGAGCTAAGCTAGTTTTGAACCTATTCTTCCTGACCAGTGTGTTCGGTCAGGGTGTAATGGATAGTCTTCTGTAAGGTGAAAGCATGGATTACTGGACTCATAGCAGGGACTAAGTCTGCTGCTTCTGATTTAGAATCCTGCCCCTTGCTGCTAGGAACTGTAGAGAATTGAATTGACATTTGTGCACCGCTCAGCTGGGATCTGCACAGTAAAGTAAAAAAAACATGTTGCTGCAGCCTGAGGACACTGAGAATCAAGAAACATTGCTCCAGCCCAGCCAAACCATTATTGGGGAAACTGTCATATAAAATGGTATACCTCCTGTATGTGTAACAGTGTAGGAGCAGATAAGCCACCTGGGTCAAATGGCATCCCCTCAGCATAGACAAGGTCAGCAGCAGCCCCAACAGTTCATGACACTGCTCCAGTGGCGACTCTAGCAACAATATATAGGGGGGGGGGGCACATAAGATATCACAGTCAAAAGGGGGGGGCACTAATAATTTTCACCAGTTAATCATACTACTGAAAAAAACAATATAAGTATATATAAATAACATTACATGCAGGGATACCTGATGTTTCCTGATGTTAAATCCCCAAGCCGCACTCTTTTCTGCCTCTGCAGGCCCTGCTAGGCTGAAATACACAGGCAGCCAATGGCAGTGCTGCCTTCTCCCTTGCAGCCAATAGCAGCTTAGGTGGGCGGGGGAAGATTCACTTGGCTGCCGACTGCCGAGGAGCCGGTAGTGAAGCGGGTGGGCAGCATGGGCAGTACTTTCAGTTTGGCAACACTGACAGATCTCCCCTGTACTAGCGGCGGTGGTGCATTTTAAAGGGGAATCAGCGGGCAGTGGCGTAGCATGGGTTGCCAGCACCTCGGGCAAGCCAAGTATTGCGCCCCCCCCCCCCACCTGTGGCCACGCCCCTTTTACAGATAATGTAGTAGATGTAATTTTCAATCCTATGTAACACCACAGAGAACACAGTGATAACTCTCTGAGTACAGATGCAGAGACCAGGAGCAGGTTCGCTGATGCCACTTTTAGTGTAGTGGCCGGATCAGGTGGATAATATATCCTGTATTTGTCATGACGCCAATTGCAGCGTGCGCAGGGTACTATCCCAGGGTCCTTCCAAGGTGTTATAACGCAAGTCCTAAGTTAGAAATGCCAGAGTGGTGCAATGGCCTATAATGTCTCTATAGGGGGTGATAATTGTGTCATGGTGTCTCCTACCTGAGTATGGCTGGACTCCTGGCTCACTTGCAATAGAGTGTAGTGATAGTAGGAGCAATAGAGGAACTTTGCAGAAGAAATGATATCCAGACCTTTAGATTAAGTTCAAATGTTGCTTTACTTGACATAACTTGCATCCAAGCAGTATACAGCTTTGGTCTCTTGGTCCCAGCAGGTTTTGGCAATCATTGGCAGGAATGAGTACTTCTGCTTTAAATGTAGAGCTTGCAGGATAAACGTCTGCTTGGTAGCTCTGTAATTGTGGCAGGGTTAGCTTCTACACTTATCTGGTACCTTCTACTGTGTGGGGACAGACTAGCTGAGGAGGAATTGCCTTCTCCTAGGTCTCTGGACTTCTCTCACAGATGGATTCTCAGGGGATGCTTTCTCTACTGGAACTCTGAAAGTTGTCTATGGTTTCTGATCTAGCAGAGCTGAAGGTGCTCAAGCTGGGTATATTGTCAAGTCTCAGCCGAGACTAGGTCCTTGCTGTCTTCCCTATGGAGGGGTTCTCCTGGACACTATCACAGGGGTGGCTGGTACACTGACTCTACTTCCTTCTGCACCCATACTGCAGGATGTGGTACCAGCCCACCTCTCCACAGAAGGGAGCTAAGCTGGAATAGACCATTCCAGCTCAGATATACTGAACTGTAGCTTGTACTTGCCAATGTGTTGCTGCCACCTACCGGTAACCAGGCAAATTACATAAACGATTGCATTTAACATAGGTTTATATGCACATTTGTGGAGGAAATACTATAAATTACATCAGATGACAGTATAAAGGCTCTTATAGTAGCGGGGTATAGGCGTGTAGTAACACAACTCTGGGGTGTTACACAGATAATGTAGTAGATGGGTGTGAGGTCCCAGTATTCAGAACACACAAAGTGTGTCTGGGGCCAGGATGCGGCAGGGTGGGCCAAACTCTATATACCCCCCCCCCCCCGCCCCCTACCGTGAAACAGATATTTGGATGGACATTACAAACATTGCTACGAAATATACAGTAGAATACAGCAGCACATACCTCTTATATCCAGTGACATCTCCTGTCATGTAGACTTTCCTCAATGTCTTCATTCGGAGATTAGACCATCATGACACCTTCTTTCAGCCGTGTCTCGTCTCTGCAGAGTTTCACAGATTTTTTTTTTTAGATTCCTCACTTTACTATCATCCTCCCCTTCCTGGGGCCTAAACACTGTTATCCTGCTGCTACCCCCAATACTGGGCTAGTTCCATTCAAATAGTCCCCCATAATAATATGCTCCCAAACTGTCCTTAATGGTAATAGTGTTCCCTACAGTAGGGTTCCTCAACTCAGGGACCATCTGCCGGTCATGTCTTCAGGATTTCTGCCGGTCATGTCTTCAGGAGCAGATGATACAATTAGTGTCAGTGCATCAGGACTTACCACGGGTATTCATTCTGTGGCATACTCTCAAATCATAACCGGCAGGTGGGCCCTGAGGACTGGAGTTCAGGAACACTGCAACACTGCCCCACAGTACCTCCAATAGTATCCCCATTAATATGTGCTCAATAATAATGCCCCCAGCAGTAACAAGACCCTTCTATAAGATACCCCTATAAGAGCCGGCAATAGTAATAAAGTCCCCTATACTGTCTGCAGTAGTTATAATACCTCCTATAGTGGTTCAAGCATTTATAAAGACCCGCTGCAGTGCCCCATGTAGTTACAATGACCCTCTGTAGTGCCACTAGATAAAAGATACCCCCCCATAGTGTCCAGATGTATAATGCCCTATGTATTATTTTAATATATAATGGACCCCTCTGTATTATTATTGTGATAATGGCCCCATTCTTTCCATATATGATTTCCTCCTTTTATAATCTCCCCCACCCCCATAGTGCCCCCAGTCCATGGCCCCTATCCTTTCCATATATGATTGCCTCCTTTTATAATCTCCCTCACCCCCATAGTGCCACTGGCCCCAGTCCATGACCCCCATTCTTTCCATATGATTTCCTCCTTTTATAATCTCCCCCACCCCCATAGTGCCCTCAGTCCAGGGCCCCCATCCTTTCCATATATGATTGCATCCTTTTATAATGTCTTCCACCCCCATAGTGCCCCCAGTCCATGGCCCCCATCCTTTCCATATATGATAGCCTTCTTTTATAATGTCTTCCACCCCCATAGTGCCCCCAGTTCATGGCCCCCATTCTTTCCATATATGATAGCCTCCTTTTATAATGTCCCCCACCCCCATAGTGCCCCCAGTCCATGGCCCCCATCCTTTCCATATATAATTGCCTCCTTTTATAATGTCCCCCAGCCCCATAGTACCCCCAGTCCATGTCCTCATCCTTTCCATATATGATTGCCTCCTTTTATGATGTCCCCCACTCCCATAGTGCCCCCAGTACATGGCCCCCATTTTTTCCATATATGATAGCCTCCTTTTATAATGTCCCCCACCCCCATAGTGCCCTCAGTCCATGGCCCCCATTCTTTCCATATATGATAGCCTCCTTTTATATTGTCCCCCACCCCCATAGTGCCCCCAGTCCATGGCCCCCATCCTTTCCATATATAATTGCCTCCTTTTATAATGTCCCCAACCCCCTATAGTGCCCCCAGTTTATAGCCCCTATCCTTTCCATATATGATTGCCTCCTTTTAGAATGTACCCCAGCCCCATAGTACCCCCCGTCCATGTCCCCCATCCTTTCCATATATGATTGCCTCCTTTTATAATGTCCGCCACCCCTATAGTGCCAGTTCCCCCAGTCCATGGCCCTCATCCTTTCCATATATGATTGCCTCCTTTTATGATGTCCCCCACTCCCATAGTGCCCCCAGTCCATGTCCCCCATCCTTTTCATATATGATTGCCTCCTTTTATGATGTCCCCCACTCCCATAGTGCCCCCAGTCCATGGCCCCCATCCTTTCCATTTATGATTGCCTCCTTTTATAATGTCCCCCACCCCTATAGTGCCAGTGCCCCCAGTCTATGGCCACCATCCTTTCCATATATGATTGCCTCCTTTTATGATGTCTCCCTCTCCCATAGTGCCCCCAGTCCATGGCCCCCATCCTTTCAATATATGACTGCTTCCTTTTATAATGTCCCCCACTCCCATAGTGCCCCCAGTCCATGGCCCCTATCCTTTCAATATATGTTTGCCTCCTTTTATAATGTCCCTCACCCCCATAGTGCCCCCAGTCCATGTCCCTCATCCTTTCAATATATGTTTGCCTCCTTTTATAATGTACCCCACCCCCATAGTGCCCCTAGTCCATGGCCTGCCTATTAAAACAATAAATAAATATTTACCTCTCTTCCTTACTTCATCACCGCTTCTGGCCTGTCTTCAAGCGTCCCGGCGCAGGCGGTCACGAACACATCTCCATGACCTTCTGTGCCGCGTCATCTCGCGAGACCTGGCACAGGAGGTCAAGGTGAGGTAATCGCGATCTCCTGCACCACTCTACTGCCTCATAGGCTTCAGGTCACTAGCCTGAAACCTATGAGGCGGAACGGAGGGGACAGGAGACATAAGCTCCCATGGCCCACATTGAAATTCCTGCTGCCTGACGCCCCCTGCAATTTTGTGCCTAGGGCAACAGCAATTGCCCGCCCTTGCCTACCTTTAGCGACGCCTATGCACTGCTCACATTATTACCAGCACAGTCACCACTCATAACTGACATTTTATCTCCTCTCCACAGACCGATACCTCAGTATTACAAGGATCTTCTGACTTTCCGTTTTGCCATTGAGGAAATTAACCGAGATCAGACAATTTTACCTAATGTCTCTCTGGGATATCATGTATATGACTCGTGCTCCGACAGTAAGAAAGCTGTGAAAAGTGTCCTACAGATTCTATCAGGACCAGGGATGACTGTTCCCAATTATTGCTGTACAGGGCGGAGGAACGTGGCTGGTTTTATTGGAGATCAGGGTTCATCAACCACATTTTCCATGGCTCAGATTCTGGCATTATACCGATACACACAAGTAGGTGCACAGCAAAGACATCAGTGTTATGACAGCAGACCATACCAGTGGCGTACATACAGGGGTTGCAGTTGCGGCCCGGCACTCCAGGAAGCCCGGCCGCCTGTGGACCCCTGGCCCCTGCAGAAGTGCCACTCAAACTCAGGTGTGGGCCCGCGGCAGCTGCAGGTGACAGGGAGATGAACGCTTCCATTGTGGAAGCGTTCATCTCCATAGTGATCTGTATCGCCGTCCTCAGGACAGCGATACAGATAGCTGTGCTGCGGCCGGGCAGGGGAGGGAGAGGCGTGTCCCTTCCCTGTTCCTCTGATAGGCTGTGGGCCTTGTGCCGGCAGCTTATCAGAGCAGTGCAGGCGGCGCAATGATGTCATCGCGCCGCCTGAGCCGTACAGCGTGGGACACAGGCCAGAAGAGGCCTGCATCGCATCGCTGCTAAGTAGGTAAGTATAAGGGTTTATTTTTTTTATATACCGGACTTTACTGGGACATGAGGAGGCACTTTATACTGGCAAATGAGGGGGAGAGGGTTGGCACTTCTTACTGGCAAATAGGGGGGGTTGGCACTTCTTACTGGCAAATGGGGGGTTGGCAACTTGGCACTTACTGGCAAATGGGGGGGTTGGCACTTCTTACTGGCAAATAGAGGGGGGTTGGCACTTCATACTGGCAGGTGAGGGGGGGGGTTGGCACTTCTTAATGGCAAATTAGGGGGGGTTGGCACTTGATACTGGCAAATGAAGTGGGGGTTGGCACTTGATACTGGCACACGGGGGTTTTGGCACTTGATACTGGCACATGGGGCGGTTGGCACTTGATACTGGCACATGGAAGGGAGAGAGGCACTTGTTACTGGCACATTATTGGGGGCACTATTGGGGACCACAGGGCACAGTATTGGGGTAGTAGGATGTTTTATCCAGAAGATGGTGGGATGATGGAAAAGTAGTATACTAAGATTTTTTTTTTGTCAAACTGCAGAGATTAAAAACGACGTTAAAATGGTGGTCTGGTCTGAAAGGAGAAGATGAGGACAGAGAACATCTATATCGAAGGAGACGTCACTGGATGTAAGAGGTACGGGCGCGATTTATGGGTGGGGCTGTGTGTGGGTGTGGTTTGAGGGCGGGTTGGGACACAGGGGCCCCATAATCTCCTATTGCCCGGGGAAATGCCCCTCTCGAGACCGGGGGGGGGGGGCCCATGGATCAGTTTCGCACCGGGGCCCCATGGATTGTGTGTACGCCACTGGAACATACCAGCCACCACCCAGCACTCCTTGGCAGGCAGGGCCACCACACTCCTGCATTCTATCAGTTTGAACCCACAGGTCTTTTCCTCTTTCTTCCTGGTAGGGTAGACCACTGGAGTAGTTCCTTTTTTCCTCTTGCAACCTACAGCCTTCTTTCTGCCAGCACCACCTCTTGCTGCCCACAGGGTGCCTAATCTTCTTCAGCAAATGACTGGTCACCGAGGGCTACTTTAGGCACCTTCCCCTGAAGAAATGTGTCCGATCAATATGTTTCAGTTGACTAGTTCCTGGGGGGCGACTTAGGTAACATATTAGGTAACATATTTGGGAGTAGTCCCAAGCCAATCTGTTCAAGTGACACAGTGGGTCCGCAGTTCCTCAGGCTGTATTTTACCACTTTAGGCAGCCATCTTGAGTGCATTTTAGAAATGCATCTGGTATAATGGCTACTGAATTGCTGGGTGACGGAGGACAGAAAATAACACTTGTAACCCTAAAGGGGAAACAGAGGGAGATAAAACTTAACTTTTACTACTGTAATATTAGATAAAATCGATGCACTGCACCATAAAATGATCAAAATAAAACAAAATAGCATACAGTACACACACCTGAGAAGCAATGTAGTGAACCCAATAAATCAGTGATCAATCATTTGCAGGTTACAAGGGCATAGAGAAAAAAAATTGGAAAGTTCTTACGAATCTTGAAGTGCCTCTATAAGTACGGTTCAACTGCAACTTCAGGTAGCTATTGATCTCTTGTATAGATTAGGCAGCGGGAACCACTGACCCTAGTAAACCGTAAGATAAGGAGAGGGACTAGGAATACCCTGCCTATCTATACAGAGCACTCGCCCCGCACTCGCCGGGCGACCCCGTCCGGATACCTGACCCTAAACCCGTCCAGAATCCCTAATAAACCCTATGAGCAGTTCCCGATGTGCCACATTTCGTATAATAACTCGTCAGGGGAAACGCTAAAAAAAAGGGTATCATCCAAAAATTACGGAGTATACAAAAACATATAGGATAAAGCATGTTGAGCTAAAGTCCAAAAGTATGCATAAATGAAATGAGGAAGCCTCCCCTAAGGTCAGTGGACCAAGAATTTATGAAAGCAGAGTACGCTCCTCATCCGTGTGTTCCTGCCCGTGGGTATAGGCTGCCATAAAAAGCGTCTGGTGTGGCAATTTAAAGGCTGCGCTGTACGCGCCAAAACCAGTGGACCACCTCCCGATCATGTGAGCAGGACATGTGATCAATGCGCTGCATCATATGAGACGTGTCACATGGTCGCTTGGGACGCAGTGCAGCATCAACTGGAACGCAGCGCAGGATCACGTGGATGGACCGTGAACTGTGGGGAAGGGCGACCCGGATGCCTAGCAACCAGGACGCCCTGGGAAAACCCAGAAGCATCCCGGTTGCAGCGGAAAGGGCATGAATACAATATATACCCCTTGGTATCAAACGTAATCTACAACAGAAGATGTGTTAGAGGAGTATTTTGTGCAGTACACAATCTATAGTAACCTGCTGATTGGGCCGTGATAGAAGCAACAATTATAATCAATATATACAGATATATTAACAGGACCATTACTAGTAATTATACACAAGAATATATACATGGTTGTATAGCATGCAAACATATCTGCATTGGTAAAACTTTCAAAAGTAATGTAACTGGACGAGAATATGGTATTCGTAATTACATCAGTTGCAAAACACAGGGGGTCATTTACCGCCTCACGTGTGAATGTAGGAAAGAGTATATTGGCAAAACTATTGGCAAATTTCGCAGAAGAGTGGGAGAAGATCTCAATGACATTGCTAACATGAAGGACAGACCCATATCTAAACACATTCACTGCCTTTACAATAGCAGGGCTGGTGTTTCATTTATGGGTATTGACAAATTGGACTTAATGATCTGCTTCATTTTAGTTGCTTCATGTGAAGGCATTTAATTTTGGCTTCACATTATTATTATTATTATGTTTTCGGGGGTCACCTTATTCCTTATACATTATTACTTACTTATTTTGTTCCTTTAGGCCCCAAAAATAGAGATTTCCCTTCCTTCCCTTTTTCCCCTTCTCCTTTTTGTATATTTTCATGTATATATTCTTCTGTATAATTACTAGTAATGGTCCTGTTAATATATCTGTATATATTGATTATAATTGTTGCTTCTATCACGGCCCTATCAGCAGGTTACTATAGATTGTGTACTGCACAAAATACTCCTCTAACACATCTTCTGTTGAAGATTACGTTTGATACCAAGGGGTATATATCGTATTCATGCCCTTCCGCTGCAACCGGGATGCTTCTGGGTTTTCCCAGGGCGTCCTGGTTGCTAGGCATCCGGGTCGCCCTTCCCCACAGTTCACGGTCCATCCAAGTGATCCTGCGCTGCGTTCCAGGCGACCATGTGCCGCATCTCATGTGATGCAGCGCATTGATCATGTGTCCCGCTTACATGATCGAGAGGCGGTCCATGGGTTTTGGCGCGTAAAGCTCAGCCTTTAAATTGCCACACCAGACGCTTTTTATGGCAGCCTATACCCACGGGCAGGAACACACCGGATGAGGAGCGTACTCTGCTTTCATATATTCTTGGTCCACTGACCTTAGGGGAGGCTTCCTCATTTCATTTATGCATACTTTTGGACCTTAGCTTAACATGCTTTATCCTATATGTTTTTGTATACTCCGTAATTTTTGGATGATATCCTATTTTTTTAACATTTCCCCTGACGAGTTATTATACGAAACGTGGCACGTCGGGAACTGCTCATAGGGTTTATTAGGGATTCTGGACGGGTTTAGGATCAGGTATCCGGACGGGGTCGCCCGGCGAGATCAGGGCGAGTGTTCTGTATAGATAGGCAGGGTATTCCTAGTCCCTCTCCTTATCTTAGGGTTTACTAGGGTCAGTGGTTCCCGCTGCCTAATCTATACAAGAGATCAATAGCTACCTGAATTTGCAGTTGAACCGTACTTATAGAGGCACTTCAAGATTGGTAAGATTGATCACTGATTTATTGGGTTCACTACATTGCTTCTCAGGTGTGTGTACTGTATGCTATTTTATTTGTTTTGTTTTGATCATTTTCTGGTGCAGTGCATTGATTTTATCTAATATTAGTAAAAGTTAAGTTTTATTTCCCTCTGTTTCCCCTTTGGGGTTACAAGTGTGATTTTCAGTCTTTATTGGGAGCTATATGTGAGTAGTTACACTTCCAGTGACGGAGGACAGGCTTCATATTGGCTATTATTGTCATTTATATATTATGTCCCACGTTCTCAGGCCCTATTTTTTCCACTATAGGCAGCCATCTTGAGTGCATTTTAGAAATGCATCTGGTACATTGGTTGCTGAGTTGCTGGGTTATGGAGGGCAGGCTTTATATTGGCCAGTATTGTCATTTATACATTATGTCCCTGTTTGTATTAGTCAGAGCCTCCTGATATTTTGATGATTTCTAACTTGTCCCTGCTTATACAGTGTATACTTATTCCATAATGTCTATCTACATCTATATTTGTTTGCAGATCAGCTATGGGGCAACAAGTTCTGTTCTAAATGATCGGAACTACTACCCAACTTTTTATAAAACTATTCAAAATGTCCATATCTGTTATTTGGTGTTATCTAAGGTGATTAAGTTCTTTGGATGGACATGGGTTGGGATTGTATCTTCAGATGATGAGAGTGGTAATGAGGAGATTCAGATTCTGACACAATTTCTGACCGTCCATGGAATCTGTGTGGCCTACACCATTAAAGTGAAATTTGTGAGCATAAGTATTGTAGGTGATGTTGAAAGAAAAAACAAGGAGATTATCAGAAAGTCCTCAGCGCAAGTTATAATACTCTGTGGGACATATTCTCCAACCCTTGCAGATCGGTTAAATGCAATACGGGGTGTTATCCGTGATAAGACTCTTGTCTTCGGTCCTGCATTTTCTTCAGTCATGAGTCTTGTGGAGCATCACAGAGAAGCATTTAATGGGAGTCTGGCTCTTGAGCCCTCTAAACTGCCTATACCAGATATGAGAAGCTTCTATGAAAGTTTCCAGACCATCAGTCATTCAGAAGACATGTTACTGGCTCATATTTTTTTATTAAACCTTCACTGTTTATCTAGAAATCCTCAAATGAATACAATCCATCAGTCTGTATACAAGATATCTCTACACAACTGTACCGGGACAGAACGGGTCACAGATTTTTATAACTTTCATGGCAGAGGACTTTCTGACCGAGTGTATAAAGCTGTTCATTTAATGGCTCAGGCTCTACATGATCTATACATGTCCAAGACTAGACAATCTGCTGAGAAGATGACTTTTCTCCATAGACACAGGCACCAGGTAAGTGCTGTCAAGAAAACAATTCCAATTCATACAGAACTCTACCAACAAATGTTTGACTCAAAATAATAAATCTGTCTAGAAATGATCTGATATGGGGGAGCAATGGTCAATACATAAACAATGACTCTGGATGATTGTATACTATGACATCTATACATATCACAGTAGAATGAAGGTTCCCCGAACAAGGTATAACTATACAATAAGTCAGGAGGTTATGTCACTAGTCATCAAGCAAGGATCTTAACATCATGGAGCCCAGAGTGCCTTATGTTGTATAGTGGTTGATTCTTATGTGTGCGGGTGAACCTTCTGTCTTGTGAATCATGGGTTATTAGTTATAATTATTAGTTGTTATTAGTTCCCTTATGAATGGAAGCTCTTATGTCCACAATTTCTATATCATCTGTGTGGAGAACAGGGGTGTATGTGATCTATCCAATGTATGGTACCATCCTGATGAAGGTTTATGATAAACTTCATAGTATTTAATGGAGTAAAGGGATTATACAGAACAAGTAAGGGCCAATGGCTATTAAGTGCAAAGAACAATCATTGGATGAATGAAGAATAATAGGGGCTGTTAGTCAAGATTGTATAGACATCCAAGGTCTGAGATGATAGTTATACCTAGAAATCTTATTGATTCTGGAGACCAGATGAAGAGGAAATCAGTTTGAAGCCTATTCTTGGTGACGATAGGAATATTAATGTTAAGAGCTTGTGACTTTGAGATATTAATCTTAAAATTAGAGATATAACAGGGATTGCTCACTCTGGGTGAGATATTATCATAAGCTGCTTGTTTGACTTTCAGTCCAGAACAGATCAAACCTTGGATCTCGAGCGTCTATCTGATCAGTTGCCATAAAGGTTCTAGGGTAAGAATAAACAATATAGGGGATAAAGAGCATCCTTACCTAGTACCATTACTGATTTTAACTGCGAGGGAAAGTCAATTATTAACTCTTATATACATGCTACAAAAAAAATATACCTTGTATGAATTGTGAGGGAAAATCAAACCTATGCAAAGTACTGTGCTACCCTATCAACTGCTTTCTCCGTGTCGGTTTCTAAAAGGACGAGCAGATGATTCTGTTTCTTTTTGTCAAAAACTATGGAGATGATTATGTTGTAGGTATTATATTTACTTTTTCTCTCTGGATTGAAACCCATTTGGTCTGGATGTATTAAATTGGGCAAAAGGGGTGTTATTCTTGAGGCCAATATTTTTGCATAGATCTTCATGGCTAGGTTCCATAAGGAGATTGGGTGATAATTAGAACATGAAGTCTGGACTTTTTGTGGTTCATGCATTAAAGTAATATGGGCCATTAAGGAATGAGGCAAAAAAAAAGGAGATATTCATGGAGGAGTAAAGGCTTTGAGCAGAAGGGGCGAGAGGACCTCATAAAAGGCATTGTAGTAATGAAGTTGAAGACCGTCAGGTCCAGATGCCCTCCCCCTCGCCATAGATTTCAGGGATGTGAGTAGATCCTTAGCTGAAATGGGGTCGCAGAAGTGTGAAACCTGATCTGGAGAAATAGAATGGAGGTGTAATATTGTCTAGGAAAGTTTTTGTGAGATCCTCTTTACACCGCTTACATCACCTCCGAATCCTGGTCATCTATACTATACAATGTTGAGTAATATTTGTGGAAGGACTCCGCTATATAGGTGTCATCTGCCACAAAGGTGTTATCATGTTGTTTAATGGTGGAGATCCACAATTTCCATTTGCGTTGTTTGAATATGGCTATCATAAACCTTTTTGGTCTATTGCCATGGGCAAATATTTTTGTCTGAGTGATATAGAGTTTTGCAGAGGAGGCATTTAATATCTGTCTAAGCTTTTCTCTAAGAGGTTGAGGTGGGAATCTAAAATATTTCCTGTGAAGGTTCTCCAGTTTCTCGATTCTGTTATCTGCTTTTGTCTTAGTTTGTTGTGGTGAAAGGCTATTGAGATGAATTCTTCTCTAATTACAGACTTATCGGATTCCCATAATAGTTGGGGGGTGATTTCTGAGGAATTGTTTGAAGAAAAGAACTTGCGCAGCTTGTCTTCTACTTTCTTTTCAATCTCGTTTGTCTAGAAGTGTTTCATTTAATCTTCACTTGAATGACTTGGGGTGTGTTAAAAGTAATAAAACTGGGGAATGATCTGAATGTATCATAGAGCCAATCAAGCCTTCAGTGCATAATTGCAGGTGAGGAGTGGAGAAAAACACATAATCCAGGCGATGATATGAGTTATGTGGAGCCGAATAGTGAGTGAAATAAGAAGCTATTCCTCATCAACTTTTAATACCTGCCAATACTTTATAAGGGGCTGTGGTTTTTACCGTAGAGGAATATAATGATGGTTTTAAGGAGGCATTAAAGTCACCTGCCACTATAGTCAGACCTTCTCTAAATTCCTCTAACAGACGCGGTGCTGCATTCGGAGTGTATAGGTTAGCATGCGTATACATCTATGACTCAATGTAGCCTTTTACAAATATCTACCTACCTGTAGGCAGGGCCAGGATGAGGAAGACGGCGACCCCTCACTACCCATGATGGTGGCGCAATCATGGCCGCATTTTTGGCCTGACGCAAATGAGGGATTAGAGCGGCTCAAGAGGTTACGAAGACGTCACCACAACCTCCTGCTCTGGGTCTCGCGTTATCACGCCATGGCGCAAGACCTGGTGACGGTGGTCCACATGACATCCCTGCTCCTGCAGCAGATCTAACATGATGATGTGATCACGGCAACACAGGCCACAGATCAGAAGAGGTCTGTGGCCTGCAGTGCAGATGGCAGTGGGGGAACAGAGTGAGGTACGTATTTCTTTTTTTAACTAAGCAGTGGCCTACTGGCACTAAGGGGGAGAAGGAGAGCTTTATGTACTAGCACTAAGGGTGGGGGGGCACAAAGGAGCATTATATACTGCCACTAATAGGGGGAGAGCATTATATACTAACACATAGAGGGGGAGGCACAAAGGAGTATTATATACTGGCACTAAGGGGGAGAAGGAGAGCTTTATATACTGGCACTAAGGGGGAGAAGGAGAACATTATGTACTAGCACTAAGGAGGGGCACAAAGCGGTATTATATACTGCCACTAATAGGGGGAGAGCATTATATACTAACACATAGAGGGGGAGGCACAAAGGAGTATTATATACTGGCACTAAGGGGGAGAAGGAGAGCTTTATGTACTAGCACTAAGGAGGGGCACAAAGGGGTATTATATACTGTCACTTAGGGGGGGCACAAAGGAGCATTATATACTGGCACTAATAGGGGGAGAGCATTATATGCTAACACAAAGAGGGGGAAGCACAAAGGAGCATTACAGGGAGTGCAGAATTATTAGGCAAGTTGTATTTTTGAGGATTAATTTTATTATTGAACAACAACCATGTTCTCAATGAACCCAAAAAACTCATTAACCACCTCAGCCCCCAGTGCTTAAACACCCTGAAAGACCAGGCCACTTTTTACACTTCTGACCTACACTACTTTCACCATTTATTGCTCGGTCATGCAACTTACCACCCAAATGAATTTTACCTCCTTTTCTTCTCACTGATAGAGCTTTCATTTGGTGGTATTTCATTGCTGCTGACATTTTTACTTTTTTTGTTATTAATCGAAATTTAACGATTTTTTTGCAAAAAAATGACATTTTTCACTTTCAGTTGTAAAATTTTGCAAAAAAAAACGACATCCATATAGAAATTTTGCTCTAAATTTATAGTTCTACATGTCTTTGATAAAAAAAAAATGTTTGGGTAAAAAAAAAATGGTTTGGGTAAAAGTTATAGCGTTTACAAACTATGGTACAAAAATGTGAATTTCCGCTTTTTGAAGCAGCTCTGACTTTCTGAGCACCTGTCATGTTTCCTGAGGTTCTACAATGCCCAGACAGTACAAACACCCCACAAATGACCCCATTTCTGAAAGTACACACCCTAAGGTATTCGCTGATGGGCATAGTGAGTTCATAGAACTTTTTATTTTTTGTCACAAGTTAGCGGAAAATGATGATTTTTTTTTTTTTTTTTTTTTTTCTCACAAAGTCTCATATTCCACTAACTTGTGACAAAAAATAAAAAGTTCTATGAACTCACTATGCCCATCAGCGAATACCTTGGGGTCTCTTCTTTCCAAAATGGGGTCACTTGTGGGGTAGTTATACTGCCCTGGCATTCTAGGGGCCCAAATGTGTGGTAAAGAGTTTGAAATCAAATTCAGTAAAAAATGACGAGTGAAATCCGAAAGGTGCTCTTTGGAATGTGAGCCCCTTTGCCCACCTAGGCTGCAAAAAAGTGTCACACATCTGGTATCCCCGTACTCAGGAGAAGTTGAGGAATGTGTTTTGGGGTGTCTTTTTACATATACCCATGCTGGGTGAGATAAATATCTTGGTCAAATGACAACTTTGTATAAAAAAATGGGAAAAGTTGTCTTTTGCCAAGATATTTCTCTCACCCAGCATGGGTATATATAAAATGACACCCCAAAACACATTCCCCACCTTCTCCTGAGTACGGAGATACCAGATGTGTGACACTTTTTTGCAGCCTAGGTGGGCAAAGGGGCCCATATTCCAAAGAGCACCTTTCGGATTTCACTCATCATTTTTTACAGAATTTGATTTCTAACTCCTTACCACACATTTGGGCCCCTAGAATGCCAGGGCAGTATAACTACCCCACAAGTGACCCCATTTTGGAAAGAAGACACCCCAAGCTATTCCGTGAGGGGCATGGCGAGTTCCTAGAATTTTTTATTTTTTGTCACAAGTTAGTGGAAAATGATGATTTTTTTTTTTTTTTTTTTTTTCATACAAAGTCTCATATTCCACTAACTTGTGACAAAAAATAAAAACTTCCATGAACTCACTATGCCCATCAGCGAATACCTTGGGGTCTCTTCTTTCCAAAATGGGGTCACTTGTGGGGTAGTTATACTGCCCTGGCATTCTAGGGGCCCAAATGTGTGGTAAGGAGTTTGAAATCAAATTCTGTAAAAAATGACGAGTGAAATCCGAAAGGTGCTCTTTGGAATATGGGCCCCTTTGCCCACCTAGGCTGCAAAAAAGTGTCACACATCTGGTATCCCCGTACTCAGGAGAAGTTGAGGAATGTGTTTTGGGGTGTCTTTTTACATATACCCATGCTGGGTGAGATAAATATCTTGGTCAAATGACAACTTTGTATAAAAAAATGGGAAAAGTTGTCTTTTGCCAAGATATTTCTCTCACCCAGCATGGGTATATGTAAAATGACACCCCAAAACACATTCCCCACCTTCTCCTGAGTACGGAGATACCAGATGTGTGACACTTTTTTGCAGCCTAGGTGGGCAAAGGGGCCCATATTCCAAAGAGCACCTTTCGGATTTCACTCGTCATTTTTAACAGAATTTGATTTCAAACTCCTTACCACACATTTGGGCCCCTAGAATGCCAGGGCAGTATAACTACCCCACAAGTGACCCCATTTTGGAAAGAAGACACCCCAAGCTATTCCGTGAGGGGCATGGCGAGTTCCTAGAATTTTTTATTTTTTGTCACAAGTTAGTGGAAAATGATGATTTTTTTTTTTTTTTTTTTTTTCATACAAAGTCTCATATTCCACTAACTTGTGACAAAAAATAAAAACTTCCATGAACTCACTATGCCCATCAGCGAATACCTTGGGGTCTCTTCTTTCCAAAATGGGGTCACTTGTGGGGTAGTTATACTGCCCTGGCATTCTAGGGGCCCAAATGTGTGGTAAGGAGTTTGAAATCAAATTCAGTAAAAAATGACGAGTGAAATCCGAAAGGTGCTCTTTGGAATATGGGCCCCTTTGCCCACCTAGGCTGCAAAAAAGTGTCACACATCTGGTATCTCCGTACTCAGGAGAAGTTGAGGAATGTGTTTTGGGGTGTCTTTTTACATATACCCATGCTGGGTGAGATAAATATCTTGGTCAAATGACAACTTTGTATAAAAAAATGGGAAAAGTTGTCTTTTGCCAAGATATTTCTCTCACCCAGCATGGGTATATATAAAATGACACCCCAAAACACATTCCCCACCTTCTCCTGAGTACGGAGATACCAGATGTGTGACACTTTTTTGCAGCCTAGGTGGGCAAAGGGGCCCATATTCCAAAGAGCACCTTTTGGATTTCACAGGTCATTTTTTACTGAATTTGATTTCAAACTCCTTACCACACATTTTGGCCCCTAGAATGCCAGGGCAGTATAACTACCCCACAAGTGACCCCATTTTGGAAAGAAGAGACCCCAAGGTATTCGCTGATGGGCATAGTGAGTTCATGGAAATTTTTTTTTTTTGTCACAAGTTAGTGGAATAGGAGACTTTGTATGAAAAAAAAAAAAAAAAAAAAAAATCATCATTTTCCACTAACTTGTGACAAAAAATAAAAAATTCTAGGAACTTGCCATGCCCCTCACGGAATACCTTGGGGTGTCTTCTTTCCAAAATGGGGTCACTTGTGGGGCAGTTATACTGCCCTGGCATTTTCCAGGGGCCCTAATGTCTGGTAAGTAGGTAAATGACCTGTGAAATCTGAAAGGTGCTCTTTGAAATGTGGGCCCCTTTGCCCAGCTAGGCTGCAAAAAAGTGTCACACATCTGGTATCTCCGTACTCAGGAGAAGGTAAGGAATGTGTTTTGGGGTGTCATTTTACATATACCCATGCTGGGTGAGAGAAATATCTTGGCAAAAGACAACTTTTCCCATTTTTTTTATACAAAGTTGGCATTTGACCAAGATATTTATCTCACCCAGCATGGGTATATGTAAAATGACACCCCAAAACATATTCCCCAACTTCTGCTGAATACGGAGATACCACATGTGTGACACTTTTTTGCAGCCTAGGTGGGCAAAGGGGCCCAAATTCCTTTTAGGAGGGCATTTTTAGACATTTGGATACCAGACTTCTTCTCACGCTTTGGGGCCCCTAAAATGCCAGGGCAGTATAAATACCCCACATGTGACCCCATTTTGGAAAGAAGACACCCCAAGGTATTCAATGAGGGGCATGGCGAGTTCATTGAAAAAAAAAAATTTTGGCACAAGTTAGCGGAAATTGATTTTTTGGATTTTGTTCTCACAAAGTCTCCCTTTCCGCTAACTTGGGACAAAAATTTCAATCTTTCATGGACTCAATATGCCCCTCAGCAAATACCTTGGGGTGTCTTCTTTCCAAAATGGTGTTATTTGTGGGGTGTTTGTACTGCCCTGGCATTTGAGGGTCTCCGCAATCATTACATGTATGCCCAGCATTAGGAGTTTCTGCTATTCTCCTTATATTGAGCATACGGGTAATGAGATTTTTTTTTTTCGTTCAGCCTCTGGGCTGAAAGAAAAAAATGAACGGCACAGATTTCTTCATTCGCATCGATCAATGTGGATGAAAAAATCTCTGCCAAAAAAAGAAAAAGGAGGGGAAAGGCGTCTGCCAGGACATAGGAGCTCCGCCCAACATCCATACCCACTTCAGCTCGTATGCCCTGGCAAACCAGATTTCTCCATTCACATCAATCGATGTGGATGAATAAATCATTGCCGGGATTTTTTTTTTTATATATACAAAGTGTTTGCCAAAGTATATGAACACCGCCACCTCCTCAGCTCATATGCCTCGGCAAACATATCTTTTACTGCAGAGGAGAAATCTCGTCTTGCAGCGCCGCATACACCGACTTGCGTGTAATCTGACAGCAGCACAATGCTTCTGTCCGAATGCACATCAGTGCTGCAGCTGGTCGATCGGTTGGTCCACCTGGAAGGTAAAAAAAACAAAACAAAAAAGAAAAAACCAGGCCGCAAAGCAATAACTTTATTAACTTTAGAACAGAACATATTAACTTTTTTAAACTTTTTTAACTTTTTTACTTACCGGTAATTTTTTTTTTGTTTAGTTTTTTTTACCTTTATAGAACAAACCTCTCCTTCCCCATGGGACAATGTGCAAAGCGCAAATCGCCCAAAGATGTGGCGAAGTACGTTATGCACTTTATCCCAGGTGAAAGGAGAGGTTTGCAGCAGCTGAGAGTAAAAGGGCCCTAATAGCCCTGTGTGCCTGTCCTGTGAGATGCAATCCCTATGCTAGGTGTACCTGTGTGTGGTACTTCCGGAAACACTCTCCATAGCATAGGGCAGGGTGGTCAGCACAGTCAGGACAGAAATAGCGGGTGTCACGCCTTATTCCACTCCTGCTACAGACACGACATCTTTTTCGGGGTGACGGTTGGGTTGAGGTACCAGGAACGACACTGGGGAAATGTCGCTCGTGTAGACGGCTAACTACACTGGGGGATGGGGCCACGGAACCTCCTGGGTAAAGGAGGTTCTCGATGATCTCTTCCTGGAATTTGAGGAAAGATCGTGTTCTCCCAGCCTTACTGTAGAGAACAAAACTATTGTACAGCGCCAATTGAATTAAATATACAGACACCTTCTTATACCAGCGTCTGGTTCTGCGGGAAACTAAATACGGAGACAACATCTGGTCATTGAAGTCCACCCCTCCCATGAGCGCATTATAGTCGTGGACACAGAGGGGCTTTTCAATGACACGGGTTGCTCGCTCAATTTGGATTGTCGTGTCTGCGTGAATGGAGGAGAGCATGTAAACGTCACGCTTGTCTCTCCATTTCACCGCGAGCAGTTCTTCGTTACACAAGGCAGCCCTCTGCCCCCTTGCAAGACGGGTGGTTACAAGCCGTTGGGGGAAGCCCACGCGACTAGTTCGCGCGGTGCCACAGGCGCAAATCCGTTCTAGAAACAAATGCCTAAAGAGGGCCACACTTGTGTAGAAATTGTCCACATAAAGATGGTACCCCTTGCCGAATAAGGGTGACACCAAGTCCCAGACTGTCTTCCCACTGCTCCCCAGGTAGTCAGGGCAACCGACCGGCTCCAGGGTCTGATCTTTTCCCTCATAGACACGAAATTTGTGGGTATAGCCTGTGGCCCTTTCACAGAGCTTATACAATTTGACCCCATACCGGGCACGCTTGCTTGGGATGTACTGTTTGAAGCCAAGGCGCCCGGTAAAATGTATTAGGGACTCGTCTACGCAGATGTTTTGCTCGGGGGTATACAAATCTGCAAATTTCTGGTTGAAATGGTCTATGAGGGGCCGAATTTTGTGGAGCCGGTCAAAAGCTGGGTGGCCTCTGGGACGGGAGGTGGTGTTGTCGCTAAAATGCAGGAAACGGAGGATGGCCTCAAATCGTGCCCTGGACATAGCAGCAGAGAACATGGGCATGTGATGAATCGGGTGCGTTGACCAATATGACCGCAATTCATGCTTTTTTGTCAGGCCCATGTTGAGGAGAAGGCCCAAAAAAATTTTAATTTCGGAAACTTGGACTGGTTTCCACCGGAAAGGCTGGGCATAAAAGCTTCCCGGGTTGGCGGATATAAATTGTGTGGCATACTGGTTGGTCTCTGCCACGACTAAGTCCAAGAGCTCCGCAGTCAAGAACAGCTCAAAAAATCCCAGGGCCGAACCGATTTGAGCCGTCTCAACCCGAACTCCAGACTGGGCGGTGAAAGGGGGAACTACAGGTGCGGCTGAAGTTGGTGACTGCCAATCAGGGTTTGCCAGCACCTCAGGGATTCTAGGGGCTCTACGGGCCTGTCTTTGCGGTGGCTGCGACGGGGTAACTAGTGCACGTGCCACCGTACCAGCTTCAACTGCCCTTCTGGTGCTCGCCACGTCACCATGTTGTACGGCAGTGCTGGTACTAGGTCCAGGGAGGGCTGCGCTGCTGGTGTATGCCTCACCACGTGATCCGGCAGCGACAGCCCCACTCTGCTGCTCTTGAAGCGGATCCTGCATAACCTGTGGTCTAGCGACATGGGGCCGGGTACGCCTGGTGCTGCCAGGGACCTCCACCTCCTCGTCCGAACTTTGGGTCAGAGAGCCACTGCTTTCCACAGGTTCATATTCTGACCCGCTAGATTCGTCAGATGAGGGTTCCCACTCCTCATCCGACTGGGTCAGAATCCTGTAGGCCTCTTCAGAAGAATACCCCCTGTTTGACATTTTGGACTACTAAATTTAGGGGTATTCCCTGAGACTACCCAAGAAAAAAAGCAAACCTGTCTTACAAAGGGGAGGCTAGCGAAGTACCGGAGGCCGCTGCGGTTGATAAAAAATATCAAAACTGATTTTTTTATCGCCGCAGTGCGTGTAAAATGAATGTGCAGTGATCAAAAAATATATATTTTTTGTCACTGCGGTGGGGCGGGCGTGGGTGAACGCACGTGTGGGCGACCGATCAGGCCTGATCGGGCAAACACTGCGTTTTGGGTGGAGGGCGAACTAAAGTGACACTAATACTATTATAGATCTGACCGTGATCAGTTTTGATCACTTACAGATACTATAAAAGTACAAATGCTGATTAGCGATACGCTATTCAGCGAATAAAAGTGACTGCGGTGCGGTGGGGTGGGCGCTAACTGACGCTAACTACCTAACCAAGGGGCCTAAACTATCCCTAAAACCTAACAGCCAATACTAGTGAAAAAAAAAAAGTGACAGTTTACACTGATCACTTTTTTTCCTTTCACTGGTGATTGACAGGGGCGATCAAAGGGGTGATCAAAGGGTTAATTGGGGTGCAGGGGGGTGATCAGGGGCTACAGTGAAGTGTTGGTGCTACTCACAGTTCAGTCTGCTCCTGTGCTGGATCCAACCGACGAAAAGGACCAGCACAGGAGCAGAGAAGCCATATAACAGATCATATTTACTAATATGATCTGTTATATGGCTTGTGATTGGATTTTTTAAAAATCGCCAGCCTGCCAGCCAATGATCGTTGCTGGCAGGCTGGTGACTAACTTGTTCTTTAACTTTTGCCGGCCCGCGATGCGCATGCGCGGGCCGGCTTGGAGCGAAATCTCGCGTCTCGCGAGATGACGCGTATATGCGTGACTGTGCGCAGCGCTGCCACCTCCGGAACGCGAATCTGCGTTAGGCGGTCCGGAGGTGGTTAATATCAAAGCTGAATATTTTTGGAAGTAGTTTTTAGTTTGTTTTTAGTTTTAGCTATTTTAGGGGGATATCTGTGTGTGCAGGTGACTATTACTGTGCATAATTATTAGGCAACTTAACAAAAAACAAATATATACCCATTTCAATTATTTATTTTTACCAGTGAAACCAATATAACATCTCAACATTCACAAATATACATTTCTGACATTCAAAAACAAAACAAAAACAAATCAGTGACCAATATAGCCACCTTTCTTTGCAAGGACACTCAAAAGCCTGCCATCCATGGATTCTGTCAGTGTTTTGATCTGTTCACCATCAACATTGCGTGCAGCAGCAACCACAGCCTCCCAGACACTGTTCAGAGAGGTGTACTGTTTTCCCTCCTTGTAAATCTCACATTTGATGATGGACCACAGGTTCTCAATGGGGTTCAGATCAGGTGAACAAGGAGGCCATGTCATTAGATTTTCTTCTTTTATACCCTTTCTTGCCAGCCACGCTGTGGAGTACTTGGACGCGTGTGATGGAGCATTGTCCTGCATGAAAATCATGTTTTTCTTGAAGGATGCAGACTTCTTCCTGTACCACTGCTTGAAGAAGGTGTCTTCCAGAAACTGGCAGTAGGACTGGGAGTTGAGCTTGACTCCATCCTCAACCCGAAAAGGCCCCACAAGCTCATCTTTGATGATACCAGCCCAAACCAGTACTCCACCTCCACCTTGCTGGCATCTGAGTCGGACTGGAGCTCTCTGCCCTTTACCAATCCAGCCACGGGCCCATCCATCTGGCCCATCAAGACTCACTCTCATTTCATCAGTCCACAAAACCTTAGAAAAATCAGTCTTGAGATATTTCTTGGCCCAGTCTTGACGTTTCAGCTTGTGTGTCTTGTTCAGTGGTGGTCGTCTTTCAGCCTTTCTTACCTTGGCCATGTCTCTGAGTATTGCACACCTTGTGCTTTTGGGCACTCCAGTGATGTTGCAGCTCTGAAATATGGCCAAACTGGTGGCAAGTGGCATCTTGGCAGCTGCACGCTTGACTTTTCTCAGTTCATGGGCAGTTATTTTGCGCCTTGGTTTTTCCACACGCTTCTTGCGACCCTGTTGACTATTTTGAATGAAACGCTTGATTGTTCGATGATCACGCTTCAGAAGCTTTGCAATTTTAAGAGTGCTGCATCCCTCTGCAAGATATCTCACTATTTTTGACTTTTCTGAGCCTGTCAAGTCCTTCTTTTGACCCATTTTGCCCAAGGAAAGGAAGTTGCCTAATAATTATGCACACCTGATATAGGGTGTTGATGTCATTAGACCACACCCCTTCTCATTACAGAGATGCACATCACCTAATATGCTTAATTGGTAGTAGGCTTTCGAGCCTATACAGCTTGGAGTAAGACAACATGCATAAAGAGGATGATGTGGTCAAAATACTCATTTGCCTAATAATTCTGCACTCCCTGTATATACTGGAACTAAGGAGGAGAAGGAGAGCTTTATGTACTAGCATTAAGGGGGGGGCACAAAGGAGCATTATAGACTGGCACTAATAGGGGGAGAAGGAGAGCTTTATGCACTAGCACTGGGAAGGGCACAATTGAGCATTATATACTAGCACTAAGAGGGTGGGAGAGCACAGAGAAGGCAA
This sequence comes from Bufo bufo, assembly GCF_905171765.1. NCBI lineage: Eukaryota > Metazoa > Chordata > Amphibia > Anura > Bufonidae > Bufo > Bufo bufo. Next base: position 16,484,652 of record NC_053392.1, on the reverse strand, counting down.
AAAAGGGGGAGGGTGGCCCTGTATGTATAAGATAGCATAAAATCGAATTTAATACAAGTTAGCGAGACCAATTTAGAGTCAGTTTGGGTTACGTTGCAGCTTGATAATCATAAGGTACCTCGTGTAGGTGTGATATATATAGACCACCTAGCCAAGTCAAAGAATTAGATGATCTGCTAGTTGAGGAAATAGCTAAAATGACATTGAAAGGGGAAATTATCATTATGGGAGACTCTAATCTTCCTGATGTAAACTGGAAAACCAAAATAGCTAGTTCTGCCAGGAGTACAGATATTCTAAATTTCCTACTGGGATTATCTCTACAGCAAGTAGTGGAGGAGCCAACCCGGTAGGAGGCCATTTTAGATTTAGTATTCACAAATGGGAATTTGGTATCTGATATTACTGTAGGGGAAAGCTTGGGATCTAGTGATCACCAGTCAGTGTGGTTTACTATAAGTACAGTGACTGAGTCACACCACACAAAAACAAAAGTTTTCTAAAATTAGATTAGTGGTATACGAGTCCCTATCAGATTGGAACAGTTTCAATGGAGTCCAGGAGAAATGGGACTACTTAAAAGTGGCACTATTGAAGGCAACAGAAAATTGCATTAGGCTTGTCAGTAAAAGCAAAAAAAAGAAGAGACCACTGTGGCGCTCAGCAGAAGTGGCCAAAATCATTAAAAACAAAAAGATAGCATTTAGTAATTATAAAAAAAAAAAAAGGGGGACAGGCAAATTTATAAGATTAGGCAGAGAGAGGTCAAACAAGTTATAAGAGCTTCTAAAGCACAGGCAGAAGAGAAATTAGCTCAGTCAGTGAAAAAAGGCGATAAGACATTCTTCAGATATATAAATGAAAAAAGGAAACTAAAACAAGGAATTACCAAATTAAAAACAAAAGAAGGAAGGTATATGGAAGAAGATAAAGAACTAGCTGACTGCCTCAATGAATACTTCTGTTCAGTCTTTACGAAGGAAAATGAAGGAAAAGGACCTCAGTTAGGAAGGAAGACTAATGAATCTTTTGATGCATGTGTCTTTACAGAGGAAGAGGTTCTAAGTCAGCTGTCTAAAATTAATACAAATAAGTCACAGGGGCCTGATGGGATACACCCAAAGCTATTAAAAGAGCTCAGTGGTGAACTAGCAAAACCATTAACAGATTTATTTAACCAATCACTGGTAACAGGAGTCGTCCCAAAAGATTGGAAATTAGCAAATGTTGTGCTCATTCACAAGAAAGGTAGTAAGGAGGAATCGGGCAACTATAGGCCAGTAAGCCTGACATCAACAGTGGGGAAATTAATGGAAACCATACTTAAGGAGATGTGGAACATCTAAAATCCCATGGATTGAGAGATGAAAAACAGCATGGGTTTACTTCAGGGAGATCATGTCAAACTAATCTTATAGATTTTTTTGATTGGGTGACTAAAATAATAGATGGCGGAGGTGCAGTAGACATCGCTTATCTAGACTTTAGTAAGGCTTTTGATACTGTCCCACATAGAAGGCTTATCAATAAATTGCAGTCTTTGTGCTTGGACTCCCATATTGTTGAATGGATTAGGCAGTGACTGAGGGACAGGCAACAGAGGGTTGTAGTCAATGGAGTATATTCAGACCATGGTCTTGTTACCAGTGGGGTACCTCAGGGATCTGTTCTGGCACCCATATTGTTTAATATCTTTATCAGCGAAATTGCAGAAGGCCTCGATGGTAAGGTGTGTCTTTTTGCTGATGACACAAAGATTTGTTACAGGGTTGATGTTCCTGGAGGGATACACCAAATGGAAAAGGATTTAGGAAAACTAGAGGAATGGTCAAAAATCTGGCAACAAAAATGTAATGTTGATAAGTGCAAGATAATGCACCTGGGACGTAAAAACCCAAGAGCAGAATATAAAATCAGTGATACAGTCCTAACCTCAGTATCTGAGGAAAGGGATTTAGGGGTCATTATTTCAGAAGACTTAAAGGTAGGCAGACTATGTCATAGAGCAGCAGGAGATGCTAGCAGAATGCTTGGGTGTATAGGGAAAGGCATTACCAGTAGACAGAGGGAGGTACTCATGCCGCTCTACAGAGCACTAGTGAGACCTCATCTGGAGTATTGTGCTCAGTACTGGAGACCATATCTCCAGAAGGATATTGATACTTTGGAGAGAGTTCAGAGAAGAGCTACTAAACTAGTACATGGATTGCAGGATAAAACTTACCAGGAAAGATTAAAGGACCTTAACATGTATAGCTTGGAAGAAAGAAGAGACAGAGGGGAGATGAGAGAAACTGCTAAATACATAAAGGGAATCAACTCGGTAAAGGAGGAGAGAATATTTACAAGAAGAAAAACTGCTACAAGAGGACATCGTTTTAAATTAGAGGGGCAAAGGTTTAAAAGTAATATCAGGAAGTATTACTTTACTGAGAGAGTAGTGGATGCATGGAATAGCCTTCCTGCAGAAGTGGTAGCTGCAAATACAGTGAAGGGGTTTAAGCATGCATGGGATAGGCATAAGGCCATCCTTCATATAAGATAGGGCCGGGGGCTATCCATAGTATTCAGTATATTGGGCAGACTAGATGGGCCAAATGGTTCTTATCTGCCGACACATTCTATTATGTATTGACACTAAGAGGGGGAGGCACAAAAAATTTGATTATTGTGCAAAGTTAATTTATTTCAGTAATGCAAATTAAAAGGTGAAACTAACATATGAGACTCATTACAGGCAAAGTGAGATATTTCAAGTCTTTATTTGTTATAATTTGGATGATTATGGCTTACAGGTTATGAAAACCCCAAAGTCACAATCTCAGGTCCCCTTTGCTCAGGAGGTATGGATTAATTACCGTATTTTTTGCCTTATAAGACGCACCGGCCCATAAGACGCACCTAGGTTTTTGAGGAGGAAAATAAGAAAAAAGATTTTTTTAACCAAAAGGTGTGCTTTTGGTGGGTTTGAACTAATGGCAGTCTGTGCATGACACTATTATGGGGGATCTGTGGATGATGCACTGTTATGGGGTGGGGGATTTGTGAATGCACTGTTATGGGGGGGCTGTGGATGGCATTATGATTGAGCGGGGTCTGTGGATGGCATTATGATGGTGGGGGGATCTGTGGATGGCATTATGACGGTGGGGGGGATCTGTGGATGGCATTATGATGGGGGGGGATCTGTGGATGACATTGCTATATGTGTCATCCACAGATCGCCCCCATAACAGTCCCATCCACAGATCCCCCCATCATAATGCCATCCACAGATCCCCCCCACCTTCATAATGCCATCCACAGACCCCGCCCCATCATAATGCCATCCACAGACCCCCCCATCATTATCCCATCCACTGATTCCTAGGGAGGGGCTGAATAAGGCGTGAAGAGCGGCAGTCAATGCCCCGCCCCTCTCCCCGCCTACTACAGCCCCTCCTCCCTCCTCACTAATAATGAATTGCCAGCATTCACCCCATAAGACACAGGGGCACTTTTTCCCCCACTTTTGGGGAGAAAAAAAGTGCGTCTTATGGGGCGAAAAAAATACGGTAGCTGACTAGAGGGTGACACTTTGAGCCTAGAATATTGAACCTTTTCACAATATTCTAATTTTAAGCTGCATTACTGAAATAAATGAACTTTTGCACGATATTCGAATTTTTCGAGTTTCACCTGTACTTGTACTAAGGGGGAGAAGGAGAGCTTTATGTACTAGCACTAAGGGTGGGAGAGCATTATATACTGGCACTAAGGGGGAACAAAGGAGAATTATATACTGGCACTAAGAGGGGGGGAGATCATTATATACTGACACAAAGAGGGAGAAGGCACAAAGGAACATTATATACTGGCACTAAGATGTGGGGAGAACATTATATGCTGGCTCTAAGAGGGGGGAATTATAAACTGGCACTAAGAAGGAGAAGGAGAGCAGTATATACTGGCACTAAGGAGGAGAAGGAGAGCAGTATATACTGGCACTAAGGAGGAGAAGGAGAGCAGTATGTACTGGCACTAAGGGGGGGTCACAAAGAAGCATTATGTACTAGCACTAAGGGGGCATAAAGGAGTATTATATACTGGCACAAAGAGGGTGGGAAAGCATAAAAAAATTGGCACTAAGGGGGAGAGCATTAAATACTGGCAATTCGTGGGCATTATATACTAGCACTCAAGAGGGACAGCATTATTTACTGGCACAAAGGGGGGGAACAATTTGCCTGCTTTCCCTGGGAAGTTGAAGCACCTCGTTCCGGCCCTGCCAGTAGTGTCCACTTTCAGCCTTAAAGGGCTTCTGTCACACCACTAAACCATTTTTTATTTTATTGCTTACTTATAATCCCCACACTGTAAATTTATGCCTACATAATCTAATTAATCATTTTGGTCCTGTAGATTTTGTTTAAAACATGCTTTTAAAATATGCAAATTACCTTGCTAAAAGCAAGTAGGGCGGCTACTTGCTGGTAGCAGCCGCATCCTCCGATCCTAAAGACGCCCCCTCCTCCTGTTGATTGACAGGGCCAGGGAACGGAATCGTTCTCTGCTGGCCCTGCCTGTTTGCATTCAAAATCTGGCGCCTGCGCCTAGGCCGTACCTGTCTTCAATCGGCGCACAGAGAGGCGGCCGCTCTATCCTCAATGCGCCTGCGCCGGGTGTAGATGTGACGTCATCGGCGCAGGCGCATTGAGGATGGAGCGGCCGAGCGAGCGGCCACCTCTCAGTGCGCCTGCGCCGATTGAAGACAGGTACGGCCTAGGCGCAGGCGCCAGATTTTGAATGCAAACAGGCAGGGCCAGCAGAGAACGATTCCGTTCCCTGGCCCTGTCAATCAACAGGAGGAGGGGGCGCCTTTAGGATCGGAGGATGCGGCTGCTACCAGCAAGTAGCCGCCCTACTTGCTGGTAGCAAGGTAATTTGCATATTTTAAAAGCATGTTTTAAACAAAATCTACAGGACCAAAATGATTAATTAGATTATGTAGGCATAAATCGCAGTGTGGGGATTATAAGTAAGCAAAAAATAAATAAATGGTTTAGTGGTGTGACAGAAGCCCTTTAACCACCTCCGGACCACCGAACGCAGCGACGCGTCCTGGAGGTGGTTGATTCATTCCGCCTGGACGCGCCAGCGTGTCCTCTCGCGAGACGCGAGATTTCCTGTGAACGCGCGCACACAGGCGCGCGCGTTCACAGGATCGGAAGGTAAGCGAGTGGATCTCCAGCCTGCCAGCGGCGATCGTTCGCTGGCAGGCTGGAGATGTGATTTTTTTTAACCCCTAACAGGTATATTAGACGCTGTTTTGATAACAGTGTCTAATATACCTGCTACCTGGTCCTCTGGTGGTCCCTTTTGTTTGGATCGACCACCAGAGGACACAGGTAGCTCAGCAATATGTAGCACCAAGCACCACACTACACTACACCCCCCATCACTTATTAACCCCTTATTAGCCCCTGATCACCCCATATAGACTCCCTGATCACCCCCCTGTCATTGATTACCCCCCTGTCATTGATCACCCCCCTGTAAAGCTCCATTCAGACGTCCGCATGATTTTTACAGATCCACTGATAGATGGATCGGATCCGCAAAACGCATACGGACGTCTGAATGGAGCCTTACAGGGGTGTGATCAATGACTGTGGTGATCACCCCATATAGACTCCATGATCACCCCCCTGTCATTGATCACCCCCCTGTCATTGATCACCCCCCTGTAAAGCTCCATTCAGACGTCCGCATGATTTTTACGGATCCACTGATAGATGGATCGGATCCGCAAAACACATACGGACGTCTGAATGGAGCCTTACAGGGGTGTGATCAATGACTGTGGTGATCACCCCATATAGACTCCCTGATCACCCCCCTGTCATTGATCACCCCCCTGTCATTGATCACCCCCCTGTAAAGCTCCATTCAGACGTCCGCATGATTTTTACGGATCCACTGATAGATGGATCGGATCCGCAAAACGCATACGGACGTCTGAATGGAGCCTTACAGGGGCGTGATCAATGACTGTGGTGATCACCCAATATAGACTCCCTGATCACCCCCCTGTCATTGATCACCCCCCTGTCATTGATCACCCCCCTGTCATTGATCACCCCCCTGTAAAGCTCCATTCAGACGTCCGCATGATTTTTACGGATCCACTGATAGATGGATCGGATCCGCAAAACGCATACGGACATCTGAAAGGAGCCTTACAGGGGGGGTGATCACCCCATATAGACTCCCTGATCACCCCCCTGTCATTGATCACCCCCCTGTAAGGCTCCATTCCGACATTTTTTTGGCCCAAGTTAGCGGAAATTATTATTTTTCCGTGAGGGGCATGGCGAGTTCCTAGAACTTTATATTTTTTGTCACAAGTTAGCGGAAAATGATGATTTTTTTTTTTTTTCCTTACAAAGTCTCATATTCCACTAACTTGTGACAAAAAATAAAAACTTCCATAAACTCACTATGCCCATCACGAAATACCTTGGGGTGTCTTCTTTCCAAAATGGGGTCACTTGTGGGGTAGTTATACTGCCCTGGGATTCTAGGGGCCCTAATGTGTGGTAAGTAGTTTGAAATCAAAATCTGTAAAAAATGGCCGGTGAAATCCGAAAGGTGCTCTTTGGAATGTGGGCCCCTTTGCCCACCTAGGCTGCAAAAAAGTGTCACACATGTGGTATCGCTGTATTCAGGAGAAGTTGGGCAATGTGTTTTGGGGTGTCATTTTACATATACCCATGCTGGGTGAGAGAAATATCTTGGCAAAAGACAACTTTTCCCATTTTTTTATACAAAGTTGGCATTTGACCAAGATATTTATCTCACCCAGCATGGGTATATGTAAAATGACACCCCAAAACACATTGCCCAACTTCTCCTGAGTACGGAGATACCACATGTGTGACACTTTTTTGCAGCCTAGGTGGGCAAAGGGGCCCACATTCCAAAGAGCACCTTTCGGATTTCACAGGTCATTTACCTACCTACCACACATTAGGGCCCCTGGAAAATGCCAGGGCAGTATAACTACCCCACAAGTGACCCCATTTTGGAAAGAAGACACCCCAAGGTATTCCGTGAGGGGCATGGCGAGTTCCTAGAATTTTATATTTTTTGTCACAAGTTAGCGGAAAATGATGATATATTTTATTTTTATTTTTTCCTTACAAAGTCTCATATTCCACTAACTTGTGACAAAAAATAAAAACTTCCATGAACTCACTATGCCCATCACGAAATACCTTGGGGTGTCTTCTTTCCAAAATGGGGTCACTTGTGGGGTAGTTATACTGCCCTGGCATTCTAGGGGCCCAAATGTGTGGTAAGAAGTTTGAAATCAAAATGTGTAAAAAATGACCGGTGAAATCCGAAAGGTGCTCTTTGGAATATGGGCCCCTTTGCCCACCTAGGCTGCAAAAAAGTGTCACACATGTGGTATCTCCGTACTCAGGAGAAGTTGGGGAATGTGTTTTGGGGTGTCATTTTACATATACCCATGCTGGGTGACAAATGCTAACTTTGTATAAAAAAATGGGAAAAGTTGTCTTTTGCCAAGATATTTCTCTCACCCAGCATGGGTATATGTAAAATGACACCCCAAAACACATTCCCCAACTTCTCCTGAGTACGGGGATACCAGATGTGTGACACTTTTTTGCAGCCTAGGTGGGCAAAGGGGCCCACATTCCAAAGAGCACCTTTCGGATTTCACCGGCCATTTTTTACAGAATTTGATTTCAAACTCCTTACCACACATTTGGGCCCCTAGAATGCCAGGGCAGTATAACTACCCCACAAGTGACCCCATTTTGGAAAGAAGACACCCCAAGGTATTCGCTTATGGGCATAGTGAGTTCATAGAACTTTTTATTTTTTGTTAGTTAGTGGAATATGAGACTTTGTAAGAAAAAAAAAAAAATCATCATTTTCCACTAACTTGTGACAAAAAATAAAAAGTTCTATGAACTCACTATGCCCATCAGCGAATACCTTAGGGTGTCTACTTTCCAAAATGGGGTAATTTGTGGGGTGTTTGTACTGTCTGGCCATTGTAGAACCTCAGGAAACATGACAGGTGCTCAGAAAGTCAGAGCTGCTTCAAAAAGCGGAAATTCACATTTTTGTACCATAGTTTGTAAACGCTATAACTTTTACCCAAACCATTTTTGTTTTACCCAAACATTTTTTTTATCAAAGACATGTAGAACAATAAATTTAGAGCAAAATTTATATATGGATGTCGTTTTTTTTGCTAAATTTTACAACTGAAAGTAAAAAAATTTAATTTTTTTGCAAAAAAATCGTTAAATTTCGATTAATAACAAAAAAAGTAAAAATGTCAGCAGCAATGAAATACCACCAAATGAAAGCTCTATTAGTGAGAAGAAAAGGAGGTAAAATTCATTTGGGTGGTAAGTTGCATGACCGAGCAATAAACGGTGAAAGTAGTGTAGGTCAGAAGTGTAAAAAGTGGCCTGGTCATTAAGGGTGTTTAAGCACTGGGGGCTGAGGTGGTTAAAGAGGACCTTTCACCGATTATGACAATGTGAACTAACTATGCAGACATGTAGAGCGGCGCCCGGGGATCTCCCTGCACTTACTATTATCCCCGGGGGCGCCGCTCCGTTCTCCCGCTATGCCCTCCGGTATCTCCGTTCTCTAAGTTATGGTAGGCGGAGTCTGCCCTTGTTCTGCTCTAGCACTGGCCAATCGCATTGCAGAGCTCACAGCCTGGGAGAAAATAACCTCCCAGGCTGTGAGCTCTGCGCTGCGATTGGCCAGTGCTAGAGCAGAACAAGGGCAGACTCCGCCTACTATAACTTAGTGAGCGGAGATACCGGAGGGCATAGCGGGAGAACGGAGCGGCGCCCGGGGATAATAGTAAGTGCAGTGAGATCCCCGGGCGCCGCTCTCCATGTCTGTATACTTAGTTCATAGTGTAAAAATCGGTGAAAGGTCCTCTTTAAGGTTGAAATTTAAGTGTTTGTGGAATTTCATAAAAATGAAAGAGGCATGATCCAGTGCAGTAACACTGAGCTAGTAACTGTGGTGGTATAATCTGTAGCGATAAATATACCATTATCCACTGGTAGAAGGGAGGTAATAAAGATAGGGGGTGGTAGAGGGGGAACTGAGTGTCTGTATAGTAATCTACTGATTATGTCTAGTTCTAATAAGCAGGTAGACATTGTAACCCTGAGTAACCAGTAGAGACTATTGGGATCGTTTATTAAACTGGTGTAAAGTAGAACTGGCTCAGTTGCCCATAGCAACCAATCAGATTCTACCTTTTATTTTTGACAGGTCCTTTGGACAATGAAAGGTGGAATCTGATTGGTTGATATGGGCAACTATGCCAGTTCTACTTTACACCAGTTTTATAAATCTCCCCTTTTATGTCTCTATAGGAATGTAAACAATAGAGTTGGGCAAAGCTAAATTGACGTAGTGGAATTCAATCCAAATTTCAGGAAAAATTTGATTAATCTTGAAGTTGAATTTCCTTGCGCTTCGTGTTAACAAATCAGATTTTTTTCTAAAATGGCTGCTGCACAAGTTAGAAAGAGGAAGTAAGAAGCATGGGAACGAGGGATCACCCATAGTGCCGTGCAAACAGCCAATCAGCAGATAGCCAGCCCCTGTGATGTCACAGCCCTGTAAAAAGTCTCCTCAAGCCCGGTCCATTTTCCAGTGAACTTAGTGCAGGGAGAGACGTTACAGGCGCTAGGGACAGTGACTAAGAAAGTCTTTATTCACAAAATATTACTATTGAGCAGTTAAAGTACAACGTAGAGATAGTGTAGAGATAACAGAGAGGCATTATCCACACTATAGGGAGAGTGCAGGGACTCCTTAGAGATAGTGTAGAGATATAACATGGAGGCATTATCCACACTATAGGGAGAGCGCAGGGACTGCTTAGAGATAGTGTAGAGATATAACATGGAGGCTTTATCCACACACACTATAGGGAGAGTGCAGGGACAGCTTAGAGATAGTGTAAGGATATAACAGGGAGGCATTATTTACACTACAGGGAGATTGCAGGGACTGCTTAGAGATAGTGTAGGGATATAACAGGGATGCTTTATCCAAACACACTATAGGGAGAGTGCAGGGACAGCTTAGAGATAGTGTAGGGATATAACAGGGAGGCATTATTCACACTACAGGGAGATTGCAGGGACTGCTTAGAGATAGTGTAGGGATATAACAGGGATGCTTTATCCACACACACTATAGGGAGAGTGCAGGGACTGCTTAGAGATAGTGTAGGGATATAACAGGGAGGCATTATTCACACTACAGGGAGATTGCAGGGACTGCTTAGAGATAGTGTAGGGATATAACAGGGATGCTTTATCCACACACACTATAGGGAGAGTGCAGGGACAGCTTAGAGATAGTGTAGAGATATAACAGGGAGGCATTATCCACACTATAGGGAGAGCGCAGGGACTGCTTAGAGATAGTGTAGAGATATAACATGGAGGCTTTATCCACACACACTATAGGGAGAGTGCAGGGACAGCTTAGAGATAGTGTAAGGATATAACAGGGAGGCATTATTTACACTACAGGGAGATTGCAGGGACTGCTTAGAGATAGTGTAGGGATATAACAGGGATGCTTTATCCAAACACACTATAGGGAGAGTGCAGGGACAGCTTAGAGATAGTGTAGGGATATAACAGGGAGGCATTATTCACACTACAGGGAGATTGCAGGGACTGCTTAGAGATAGTGTAGGGATATAACAGGGATGCTTTATCCACACACACTATAGGGAGAGTGCAGGGACTGCTTAAAGATAGTGTAGGGATATAATAGTAAGGCATTATCCACACTATAGGGAGAGTGCAGGGACAGCTTAAAGATAGTGTAGGGATATAATAGGGAGGCTTTATCCACATTATAGGGAGAGTGCAGGGACAGCTTAAAGATAGTGTAGGGATATAATAGGAAGGCTTTAGCCACATTATAGGGAGAGTTCAGGGACTGCCTAGAGATAGTGTAGTGATATAATAGGGAGGCTTTATCCACACTATAGGGAGAGTGCAGGGACTGCTTAGAGATAGTGTAGGGATATAACAGGGATGCTTTATCCACACAATAGGGAGAGTGTAGGGACTGCTTATAGATAGTGTAGAGATATAACATGGAGGCTTTATCCACACTATTGGGAGAGTAGAGGGACAGCTTAGAGATAGTGTAAGGATATAACAGGGAGGCATTATCCACATTATAGGGAGATTGCAGGGACTACCTAGAGATAGTGTAGAGATATAACATGGAGGCTTTATCCACACTATTGGGAGAGTGTAGGGACAGCTTAGAGATAGTGTAGGGATATAATAGTAAGGCATTATCCACATTATAGGGAGAGTGCAGGGACAGCTTAAAGATAGTGTAGGGATATAACAGGGAGGCATTATCCACACTATATGGAGATTGCAGGGACAGCTTAGAGATAGTACAAGGATATAACAGGGATGCTTTATCCACACTATAGAGAGAGTGCAGGGACAGCTTAGAGATAGTGTAGGGATATAACATGGAGGCTTTATCCACACACACTATAGGGAGAGTGCAGGGACAGCTTAGAGATAGTGTAGGGATATAACAGGGAGGCAGTATCCACATTATAGGGAGATTGCAGGGACTGCTTAGAGATAATGTAGAGATATAACAGGGAGGCATTATCCACACTATAGTGAGAGTGCAGGGACTGCTTAGAGATAGTGTATGGATATAACAGGGATGCTTTATCCACACACACTATAGGGAGAGTGCAGGGACAGCTTAGAGATAGTGTAGGGATATAACAGGGAGGCAGTATCCACATTATAGGGAGATTGCAGGGACTGCTTAGAGATAATGTAGAGATATAACAGGGAGGCATTATCCACACTATAGGGAGAGTGCAGGGACTGCTTAGAGATAGTGTAGGGATATAACAGGGATGCCTTATCCACACACACTACAGGGAGAGTGCAGGGACTGCTTAGAGATAGTGTAGGAATATAACAGGGATGCTTTATCCACACTATAGGGAGAGTGTAGGGACTGCTTATAGATAGTGTAGAGATATAACATGGAGGCTTTATCCACACTATAGGGAGAGTGTAGGGACAGCTTAGAGATAGTGTAAGGATATAACAGGGAGGCATTATCCACAATATATGGAGATTGCAGGGACAGCTTAGAGATAGTACAAGGATATAACAGGGATGCTTTATCCACACTATAGAGAGAGTGCAGGGACAGCTTAGAGATAGTGTAGGGATATAATAGTAAGGCATTATCCACACTATAGGGAGAGTGCAGGGACAGCTTAAAGATAGTGTAGAGATATAATAGGGAGGCTTAATCCACATTATAGGGAGAGTGCAGGGACAGCTTAAAGATAGTGTAGGGATATAATAGGAAGGCTTTAGCCACATTATAGGGAGAGTTCAGGGACTGCCTAGAGATAGTGTAGTGATATAATAGGGAGGCTTTATCCACACTATAGGGAGAGTGCAGGGACTGCTTAGAGATAGTGTAGGTATATAATAGGGAGGCTTTATTCACATTATAGGGAGAGTTCAGGGACTGCCTAGAGATAGTGTAGTGATATAATAGGGAGGCTTTAGCCACACTATAAGGAGAGTTCAGGGACTGCCTAGAGATAGTGTAGGGATATAATAGTAAGGCATTATCCACACTATAGGGAGAGTGCAGGGACTGCTTAGAGATAGTGTGGGGCTATAATAAGGAGGCTTTATCCACATTATAGGGAGAGTTCAGGGACTGCCTAGAGATAGTGTAGTGATATAATAGGGAGGCTTTAGCCACACTATAAGGAGAGTTCAGGGACTGCCTAGAGATAGTGTAGGTATATAATAGTAAGGCATTATCCACACTATAGGGAGAGTGCAGGGACTGCCTAGAGATAGTGTAGGGATATAATAGGGAGGCTTTATCCACACTATAGGGAGAGTGCAGGGACTGCCTAGAGATAGTGTAGGGATATAATAGGGAGGCTTTATCCACACTATAGGGAGAGTGCAGGGACTGCTTAGAGATAGTGTAGAGATATAACAGGGGGGCATTATCCACATTATAGAGAGAGTGCATAGACAGCTTAACCACTTCCAGACCAGGTCATTTGCCCCCTTCCTGACCAGGCCTAATTTTGCAAATCTGACATGTGTCACTTTATGTGGTAATAACTTTGGAACACTTTTACTTATCCAAGCCATTCAGAGATTGTTTTCTCATGACACATTATACATCATGTTAATGGTAAATTTTAGTGAATATGTTTTACATTTATTTCTAAAAAATATCCAAAAGGTTACCAAAAAAGTTTTCTAAATTTGAATCTCTCTGTTTTTAAGACAGATAGTCATACCTCATAAAATAATTATTAATTAACATTCACCATATGTCTACTTTATGTTGGCATCATTTTAGTAATGTAATTTAATTTTTTATGACTTTAGAAGGTTTAGAATTTCAGAAGAAATTTTTGAAATTTTCTAATTGTAAGGACCAGTTCAGTTCTGAAGTCACTTTGAGGAGCTCACATAATAGAAACCACCCATAAATGACCCCATTTTAGAAACTACACCCCTCAAACTATTCTAAACTGGTTTTATAAATGTTGTTAACCCTTAAAGGCTTTAAAGCAAAATGGAGGTGAAATTTCTAAATTTCAGGTTTTTTTGCAGATTTTCCATTTTAATCATTTTTTTCCTGTAAGGGTTAACAACAAAACAAACCTCATTATTTGTTACTCTGGTTCTGCAGTTCACAGAAACACCCCATATGTGGTCGTAAACCGATATATATGGGCACACGACAGGGCTCAGAAGAAAAGGAGCGCCTTTTGGAAGGCAGATTTTGCTGGAATGGTATTTAGGTGCCATGTTGCATTTGAACAGACTCTGAGGTACCCACACAGTGAAAACCCCCAAAATGTGAACACATTTTTTAAACTACACCATCCAAAGAATTTTTAAGTGGTGTAGTGCATTTAAAATAATACTTGTGAAGAGGGAATTTTTGTCTCTTGGAAAATGGAGATTTATGTATATCTCCGTTTTCCATCCCTTCTATTCTATTCCTAGCATATTGCCCTGTTTCCCATACAACCCGATTATTCTGTGTATAATTACACCTCTGTCAGTCCTTTATATACCCCAGGAGCAACACACAACCCTCGCAGATACTTATATATAAAAATAGTTTACTGATAACATAGAGATGACAAAGCAATGGACATTATACATAAAGATACAGATAACACAATACATAGAGGACACCACCACACACAGCCACCTCTGTTCCTGCCCAACCTGGATGCTAAGCAAATGTGGCTAATAATGTATATGTATATACAGTATATCCAGAGTCCACCAATATACAGTCTACTGGATCTACTCTTCTAACCAGCTCACATCCAGTACCTGACCATTAGTACATGTACATATAGAGACTCATGCATAAACAGCATATAATCTAATTGGTAATACAATTGCAGACTGCTAATATCTATATGTACACATATAAAGTCTACTGGGATATTATACTTATATACATACCCACATACGCTCACATATAACTTAGCTTGCTCCTGCATCCATCGGTGTCCAGGAAGAGAAGCCCCAGCCTCACTCCCAACTTTCACCTATATCTTGCTGTGTCCCAGCCCCCCACCATAGACTCCACCCTATGACCACCCAAATATCTTCCCCCATCTCTTGGTCAAGAGGATGTTGTTCAACTGCCTTAGATATGCTAACAAGGGACACAATGCTACTGGCCATACTGAATGGGTGAATACCACTGGGTCCAATTATTAGGCATATTTGTGTGGTCATCAGGATGAGGTTCTGGCTGAAAGACATATTTCCCTTAACATATCCCCCTGTTGTCTGTATACCGACACACTATGCTGGAAGCCTGGTCTGTGTGTGGAGGTGTTTACAATAAGAACAAACACAATACATTATAAGCTCATTTATGCTTGCATGAGGGCTTATTTTTTTTCAAGACAAGCTATAGTTTTTATTGCCACCATTTCGGGGTATATTTCGCTATCTGATCCCTTTTTATCTCATTTTTGGGGAGGTGAAGTCACAAAAAAGCAGTTTGGTGTTATTTTTCTATATATTTTTTTCACTTGATGATGTAGATCATGTGATATTTTTAGAGATCTGGTCATTGCAACGATACCAAATATGGTTTTTTTTGTAGATTTTTTTTTACGTTTTACACAATAAGAACATTTTTTTAAAAAATAATGTTTTTCTGTTGCCATCTTCTTAGAGCCATATTCTGGCTATGGTCTTGTGTAGGGGCTTGTTTTTTGCAGGATGAGGTGATGTTTTTATTGCTACCATTTTGGGCTACATACAACTTGTTGATTGATTAATATTATGTTTTTTTGGGAGGGGAGATGACTAGGGATGAGCGAACCCGAACTGTATAGTTCGGGTTCGTACCGAATTTTGGGGTGTCCGTGACACGGACCCGAACCCGAACATTTTCGTAAAAGTCTGTGTTCGGGTTCGGTGTTCGGCGCTTTCTTGGCGCTTTTTGAAAGGCTGCAAAGCAGCCAATCAACAAGCGTCATACTACTTGCCCCAAGAGGCCATCACAGCCTTGCCTACTATTGGCATGGCTGTGATTGGCCAGTGCAGCATGTGACCCAGCCTCTATTTAAGCTGGAGTCACGTAGCGCCGCACGTCACTCTGCTATGATCAGTATAGGGAGAGGTTGCAGCTGCGACGTTAGGGCGAGATTAGGCAGATTAACTCCTCCAAAAGAATTCATTCTGTGATCGATCTGCAGCTGTGGATCATTGAAGTGCTATTATTGACTTGCTCACTTTTTTGAGGCTGCCCAGAGCGTTTTTAGATCACTTTTTTTCTGGGGTGATCGGCGGCCATTTTGTGACTTGTGGTGCGCCAGCACAAGCTATCACCAAGTGTATTTAACCATCGATAGTGTGGTTATTTTGTGCTATATCCTACATCAGCTGCAGGCTGAGCCTGTGTCACCGAAGTGCATTTAACCATCAACAGTCTGATTATTTTTTGGCTATATACTACATCAGCTGCAGGCTGAGCCTGTGTCACCCAAGTGCATTTAACCATCAACAGTGTGGTTATTTTTTGGCCATATATTACATCAGGGGCAAGTTGAGCCTGTCACACAGCGCCTAAAAAATAGACCTGACATTTCTTTTCAACCAAATCTGCACTGTTTTAGCTGGTCAAGTTATTTGTAGTGACCGTAAAAGCACACTTTTTTTTCTGGGTTGAAAAACCATTCCCAAATTTTTCTCAAATAACTAGTTTCTCAAAATAACTAGTTTCTGGTATATGAGGCCTACTTGAAATCTATCCCAAAAAGAATATCTTACATTGAAGGTACTGATAGTGTCATTCAGAAAAACCTAAGACACACGCTAGCGTGCTGATAGAAATCTGATTCTGTGATTAAATCTATACCTGTCACACAGCGCAAAAAAAAACAGGCCTGACATCTCTATTCAACCAAATGTGTACTGTTTTAGCTGGTCAAGTTATTTGTAGTGACCGTAAAAGCACACTTTTTTTTCTGGGTTGAAAAACTATTCCCAAATTTTCCATTCTCAAAATTGTGGTGAACGGGAACAATGAGGAAAACATCTAATAAGTGACGCGGACGTGGACATGGTCGTGGTGGTGTTAGTGGACCCTCTGGTGCTGGGAGAGGACGTGGCAGTTCTGCCACAGCCACACGTCCTAGTGAACCAACTACCTCAGGTCCCAGTAGCCAGCAGAATTTACAGCGATATTTGGTGGGGCCCAATGCCGTTCTAAGGATGGTAAGGCCTGAGCAGGTACAGGCATTAGTCAATTGGGTGGCCGACAGTGGATCCAGCACGTTCACATTATCTCCCACCCAGTCTTCTGCAGAAAGCGCACAGATGGCGCATGAAAACCAAGCCCATCGGTCTGTCACATCACCCCCATGCATATCAGGGAAACTGTCTGAGCCTCAAGTTATGCAGCAGTCTCTTATGCTGTTTGAAGACTCTTCTGCCAGGGTTTCCCAAGGGCATCCACCTAGCCCTTCCCCAGGGGTGGAAGAGATAGAATGCACTAACGCACAACCACTTATTTTTCCTGATGATGAGGAAATACCACCTCAGCACGTCTCTGATGATGACGAAACACAGGTGCCAACTGCTGCGTCTTTCTGCAGTGTGAAGACTGAACAGGAGGTCAGGGATCAAGACTGGGTGGAAGACGATGCAGGGGACGATGAGGTCCTAGACCCCACATGGAATGAAGGTCGTGCCACTGACTTTCAGAGTTCGGAGGAAGAGGCAGTGGTGAGACCGAGCCAACAGCGTAGCAAAAGAGGGAGCAGTGGGCAAAATCAGAACACCCGCCGCCAAGAGACTCCGCCTGCTACTGACCGCCGCCATCTGGGACCGAGCACCTCAAAGGCAGCTTCAAGGAGTTCCCTGGCATGGCACTTCTTCAAACAATGTGATGACGACAAGACCCGAGTGGTTTGCACGCTGTGCCATCAGAGCCTGAAGCGAGGCATTAACGTTCTGAACCTTAGCACAACCTGCATGACCAGGCACCTGCATGCAAAGCATGAACTGCAGTGGAGTAAACACCTTAAAAACAAGGAAGTCACTCAGGCTCCCCCTGCTACCTCTTCTGCTGCTGCCGCCTCGGCCTCTTCTGCTGCTGCCGCAGCCTCGGCCTCTTCCTCTGCCTCTGGAGGAACGTTGGCACCTGCCGCCCAGCAAACATGGGATGTACCACCAACACCACCACCTGCGTCACCAAGCATCTCAACCATGTCACACGGCAGCGTTCAGCTCTCCATCTCACAAACATTTGAGAGAAAGCGTAAATTCCCACCTAGCCACCCTCGATCCCTGGCCCTGAATGCCAGCATTTTTAAACTACTGGCCTATGAAATGCTGTCATTTAGGCTGGTGGACACAGACAGCTTCAAACAGCTCATGTCGCTTGCTGTCCCACAGTATGTTGTTCCCAGCAGCCACTACTTCTCCAAGAGAGCCGTGCCTTCCCTGCACAAACAAGTGTCCAATCAAATCAAGTGTGCACTGCGCAACGCCATCTGTGGCAAGGTCCACCTAACCACAGATACGTGGACCAGTAAGCACGGCCAGGGACGCTATATCTCCCTAACTGCACACTGGGTAAATGTAGTGGCGGCTGGGCCCCAGGCGGAGAGCTGTTTGGCGCACGTCCTTCCGCCGCCAAGGATCGCAGGGCAACATTCTTTGCCTCCTGTCTCCTCCTCCTCCTACTCCGCCTCCTCACTTCTTCCACCTGCTCATCTAGTCAGCCACACACCTTCACCACCAACTTCAGCACAGCCCGGGGTAAACGTCAGCAGGCCATTCTGAAACTCATATGTTTGGGGGACAGGCCCCACACCGCACAGGAGTTGTGGCGGGGTATAGAACAACAGACCGACGAGTGGTTGCTGCCGGTGAGCCTCAAGCCCGGCCTGGTGGTGTGCGATAATGGGCGAAATCTCGTTGCAGCTCTGGGACTAGCCGGTTTGACGCACATCCCTTGCCTGGCGCATGTGCTGAATTTGGTGGTGCAAAAGTTCATTCGCAACTACCCCGACATGTCAGAGCTGCTGCATAAAGTGCGGGCCATCTGTTCGCGCTTCCGGAGTTCACACCCTGCCGCTGCTCGCCTGTCTGCGCTACAGCGTAACTTCGGCCTTCCCGCTCACCGCCTCATATGCGACGTACCCACCAGGTGGAACTCCACCTTGCATATGCTGGACAGACTGTGCGAGCAGCAGCAGGCCATAGTGGAGTTTTAGCTGCAGCACGCACGGGTCAGTCGCACTGCGGATCAGACACACTTTACCACCAATGACTGGGCCTCCATGCGAGACCTGTGTGCCCTGTTGCGCTGTTTCGAGTACTCCACCAACATGTCAGCGTTACAATACAACTTCTATGTCTCCTTGAGAAAACACTTAGGGCGATGATGGAAGAGGAGGTGGCCCAGGAGGAAGAGGAGGAAGAGGGGTCATTTTTAGCACTTTCAGGCCAGTCTCTTCGAAGTGACTCAGAGGGAGGTTTTTTGCAACACCAGAGGCCAGGTACAAATGTAGCCAGACAGGGCCCACTACTGGAGGACGAGGAGGACGAGGATGAGGAGGAGGTGGAGGAGGATGAGGATGAAGCATATTCACAGCGGGGTGGCACCCAAAGCAGCTCGGGCCCATCACTGGTGCGTGGCTGGGGGGAAACACAGGACGATGACGATACGCCTCCCACAGAGGACAGCTTGTCCTTACCTCTGGGCAGCCTGGCACACATGAGCGACTACATGCTGCAGTGCCTGCGCAACGACAGCAGAGTTGCCCACATTTTAACGTGTGCGGAATACTGGGTTGCCACCCTGCTGGATCCCCGGTACAAAGACAATGTGCCCACATTACTTCCTACACTGGAGCGTGATAGGAAGATGCGCGACTACAAGCGCAAGTTGGTAGACGCGCTACTGAGAGCATTCCCAAATGTCACAGGGGAACCAGTGGAAGCCCAAGGCGAAGGCAGAGGAGGAGCAAGAGGTCGCCAACGCAGCTGTGTCACGGCCAGCTCCTCTGAGGGCAGGGTTAGCATGGCAGAGACGTGGAAAAGTTTTGTCACCACGCCCCAGCTAACTGCACCACCACCTGATACGGAACGTGTTAGCAGGAGGCAACATTTCACTAACATGGTGGAACAGTACCTGTGCACACCCCTCCACGTACTGACTGATGGTTCGGCCCCATTCAACTTCTGGGTCTCCAAATTGTCCACGTGGCCAGAGCTAGCCTTTTATGCCTTGGAGGTGCTGGCCTGCCCGGCGGCCAGCGTTTTGTCTGAACGTGTATTCAGCACGGCAGGGGGCGTCATTACAGACAAACGCAGCCGCCTGTCTACAGCCAATGTGGACAAGCTGACGTTCATAAAAATGAACCAGGCATGGATCCCACAGGACCTGTCCATCCCTTGTGCAGATTAGATATTAACTACCTCCCCTTAACCATATATTATTCTGCTCCAGGGCACTTCCTCATTCAATACTATTTTTAATTTCATTTTACCATTATATTGCGGGGCAACCCAAAGTTGAATGAACCTCTCCTCTGTCTGGGTGCCGGGGCCTAAATGTGTGACAGTGGCCTGCTCCAGTGGTGGGTGACGTGAAGCCTGATTCTCTGCTATGACATAAAGACTTATTCTGTGCTGACATGAAGCCAGATTCTCTGTTACCCGACCTCTCTCCTCTGCCTGGGTGCCGGGGCCTAAATGTGTGACAGTGGCCTGTTCCAGTGGTGGGTGACGTGAAGCCTGATTCTCTGCTATGACATGAAGACAGATTCTGCGCTGACATAAGGCCAGATTCTCTGTTACGGGACCGCTCTCCTCTGTCTGGGTGCCGGGGCCTAAATGTGTGACAGTGGCCTGTTCCAGTGGTGGGTGACGTGAAGCCTGATTCTCTGCTATGACATGAAGACAGATTCTGCGCTGACATAAGGCCAGATTCTCTGTTACGGGACCTCTCTCCTCTGCCTGGGTGCCTGGGCCTAAATGTGTGACAGTGGCCTGTTCCAGTGGTGGGTGATGTGAAGCCTGATTCTCTGCTATGACATGAAGACAGATTCTGCGCTGACATAAGGCCAGATTCTCTGTTACGGGACCGCTCTCCTCTGTCTGGGTGCCGGGGCCTAAATGTGTGACAGTGGCCTGTTCCAGTGGTGGGTGACGTGAAGCCTGATTCTCTGCTATGACATGAAGACAGATTCTGCGCTGACATAAGGCCAGATTCTCTGTTACGGGACCTCTCTCCTCTGCCTGGGTGCCTGGGCCTTAATGTTTGACAGTGGCCTGTTCCAGTGGTGGGTGACGTGAAGCCTGATTCTCTGCTATGACATGAAGACAGATTCTGTGCTGACATCAGGCCAGATTCTCTGTTACGGGACCGCTCTCTCCTCTGTCTGGGTGCCTGGGCCTAAATGTGTGACAGTGGCCTGTTCCAGTGGTGGGTGACGTGAAGCCTGATTCTCTGCTATGACATGAAGACAGATTCTGCGCTGACATAAGGCCAGATTCTCTGTTACGGGACCGCTCTCCTCTGTCTGGGTGCCGGGGCCTAAATGTGTGACAGTGGCCTGTTCCAGTGGTGGGTGACGTGAAGCCTGATTCTCTGCTATGACATGAAGACAGATTCTGCGCTGACATAAGGCCAGATTCTCTGTTACGGGACCGCTCTCCTCTGTCTGGGTGCCGGGGCCTAAATGTGTGACAGTGGCCTGTTTCAGTGGTGGGTGACATGAAGCCAGATTCTCTGCTATGACATGAAGACTGATTCTGCGCTGACATGAAGCCAGATTCTCTGCTATGGCATGAGGAGACTGATTCTCTGCTGACATGAAGCCAGATTCTTTGCTATGGGACCTCTGTCCAATTGATATTGTTTTATTTTTTTTATTTTTTTTTATTTTAATTCATTTCCCTATCCACATTTGTTTGCAGGGGATTTACCTACATGTTGCTGCCTTTTGCAGCCCTCTAGCTCTTTCCTGGGCTGTTTTACAGCCTTTTTAGTGCCGAAAAGTTCGGGTCCCCATTGACTTCAATGGGGTTCGGGTTCGGGACGAAGTTCGGATCGGGTTCGGATCCCGAACCCGAACATTTCCGGGAAGTTCGGCCGAACTTCTCGAACCCGAACATCCAGGTGTTCGCTCAACTCTAGAGATGACAAAAAAAAAAGCTGTTTTGGCATAATGTTTATTTATTTTTATTTTTTACGCCATTCACTTGATGGGGTAGATGATGTGAAATTTTGTATAGCTAGTTGTTACAGGTGCCGCAATACCAAAAATTTATATTATTTGTCCTTTTTTTTGCGTTTTACACAATAAGAGCATTTTTAGAACAAAAATCATGTTTTTGTGTTTCAATTTTCTTAGAGCCATATTTTTTTTAGATTTTTCTGGCTATGGTCTTGTGTGAGGGCTCATTTTTTGCAGGATGAGGTGATGCTTTTATTGCTATAATTACGGTATGGGGTACATATGACTTTTTGATCGATTGACATTATGTGATTGACATTATGTTTTTGGGGAGGTGAGGTAACTAAAAAGGCTGTTTTAGCGTAATGTTTATTTATTTTTATTTTTTACGGCATTCATATATAATGCAATATTTTTATATAGCTGGTCATTATGGATGCAGTGATACCAAATATTTCTATTTTTTTTTATTTTTTATGACAATTGGGGGGAAAAAATCATGTAAACTTTTAATTTGTGTCCCCATAAGGTCATGCAAAACCTCTTCACTTTTATTTATTTATTTACTATTGGTTTCTCCTGTTACTGAGACTGACATAGTAGCCTCAGTTACAAGGGAAATACACCCCCAGAGAGACTGTACAGCACTATACTATACTATACAGCCTTAGGGCATCGATGTCTATGGAAGACCCAACAGCTCCTGCACTAACATGACCACCGGGCCAGGACAGGAAGCGGCACATCACTTCCTGATCTGTATACACAGCGCTCATTCACTGCTGTGCATACAGCAATCTAGAAGGCAGGGACATACAGGAACGGTCCCTGCCTTCTCTCTGGGTTGCCCTGCTGTCACTGACAGTGGGCACCCCGACACAGCAGCTGCACGATTAGCGTGCAACTGCGATCTCTGAATGGATATTCCAAAATGTCCATTCAGAGATAAACCCGACCTCCAAGGACGTTTATAGTTAATGGGCAGTCGGAAAGTGGTTAATTATAATGTCCTAATATAATAGGGAGGTTTCAGCCATGCTATTTGGAAAGAGCAGGGACCAATAGGGGAGTGTAAAGCCTGGGTAATAGGAGCTATTCTATTACACCTTGCTGCACTAATTGGGGATCCAAAGTGCTTTAATACAACACAGCACCAAAGTGCTCGGGATCTCTGGCCGAACACATCAGGATGCTGTATAATGGAAGTCAATGGGAGAACCCGAGCATTAAACCAGGCACCCCCTGCTCTGAAGAGGGGAGGGTGCCTGGTTCATAGGAAAAGGTCAGAAATTGATAGAAACCCCACCGAAATGGTTCGGGAACAGCATGGGGAGGATGTCTGGATGCATCTTGGACTCACAGGTCCCTGCTGGGAACGATGTTGTCCGAATAGTACGCCACTTTTACAGACTGGCAATAATACGCACCAAACCGAATTATATTCGAGGGCCTGCAGCTAAGCTGACCCTGTAAAACATTATATGCGAAGGGCATTATATGCGACGAATAAGCAAGTTGATATTATGGAAGAAGAGAAGGAGGATGAGGATGAGGCTTTGGAGAGTGTTGCCCTGCCTGTTGAAACTGCTGTGTGTTTCCCTTGTCTCCCCTACTTGGCTGGGTAAGGAACTACGGATGGAAATTTTTGGAGCAATTTTTCCACAAAGATCTTCTGGTATTGCACTGTTTTTCTCGTCCTCTCCACCAGAGGAATAAGAGATTTGAAGTTCTCTTTGTAGCGGGGGTCGAGAAGGGTGAACAACCAGTAATCCGTATTGTCTAAAATGCGTATAACGTGCAGGTCGCAGGAAAGGCAGCCTAACATGAAGTCAGCCATGTGTGCCAGAGTCCCAACAGACAAGACTTCGCTGTCCTCATCAGGAGGAAGACTCTCAATCTCCTCATCCTCTTCCTCCTCTTTGCCCGCCCACGCTGAACAGATGGAATTAAACTTCCATGGGTACTACCCTCTGTGGTGGAGGCAACCGTCTCCTGCTCCTTCTCCTCCTTTTCATTGTCCAATTCACGCTGAGAAGACGAACTGAGGGTGGTCTGGCTATCACCCTGTGTATAGTCTTCCCCCATTTCCACCTCTTCCACATGCAAAGCTTTGTCCTTAATTGTGAGCAGCGAGCGTTTGAGTAGACACAGAAGTGGGATGGTGACGCTGATAATAGCGTTATCGCCGCTCACCATCTGTGTTGATTCCTCAAAGTTTCTTAAAACCTCACAGAGGTCAGACATTCATTCCCACTCCTCACTTGTGAATAGCGGAAACTGACTGGAAAGGTGACGACCATGTTGCAGCTGGTATTCCATTACTACCCTCTGCTGCTCACAAAGCCTGGCCAACATGTGGAACGCCAAGTTCCAGCACCCGCTCACGTCGCACAACAGCCGGTGAGCTGGCAATTTCAAGCGCTGCTGCAGCATTGACAGACCAGCTGAAGCTGTTGATGACTTGCGGAAATGTGCACACACGCGGCGCACCTTTGAGGTAGGTTTTAAGAAACCGCTGAACCACAAAGTTAAAAAAGTGGGCTAGGCATGGGATGTGTGTCAGGTTGCCAAGCTCCAAAGCCTGCACCAAGTTACGGCCATTATCAGACACAACCATGCCTGGTTCTAGGTTGAGTGGCGAGAGCCACACCTCAGTCTGGTCCCTTATCCCCTGCCACAGCTCTGCGGGGTGTGCTGTTTGTCACCTAAGCATATTAGCTTCAGCACGGCCTGTTTCCGCTTCTCCACTGCCGTGCTACACTGCTTCCAGCTAAAAACTGATGACTGACTGGTGCTGCACGCAGATAATTCAGAGGTGAAAGTGGAGGAGGAGGTGGAGGAGGAGAAGTGGGGTTGAAGCCACTAACGTGGGGGGTGGCTGAAGGTAGCAGTTAGCCAGATTCACATACCAGTGGCGACGGCCGTTTCGCACACGAGTGATCGCGCTTCCTCAGGCCACTACAGATGCAGATGCCCATACGTGCTGACCTCTTATACCCCGGCATCAGGTTGCCATGGTAACCCACAACAACCAGGCGCCGTGCACACAAGAGATCATTAATAAACATGTTACTACAAAGAGATACAATATTACAAAAACGCATTTAAATCATTGCGGTCATTCAGACCAAGCTGACCTGTTGCTCCTGTACAAATGATCCACTTTGCTTCTTTTTGCAAAAGGGTGCGGTGTCTGTCTCCTCCCTGAACTGGTTATGGGACAGTCTCTATCCCAGCAAACTGCAGCGCTTTCACATTCCCTCCATGTACCTTTCTCACATGGTCAATTAGTCTGGTGCATCTTTTTCCCGTCTTTATAGAGTTAAAGTGTTCCCTGATCCTCTCAAATAAACATCTGATGGTCTTTCCCACATAAAAGTGTAAAACCAAGCGATAAAAAAGACATATGCACCCTAAAATAGTACCAATCAAACCATTATCTCATATCGAAAAAAATGAGCCTCTACATAAAACAGTTGCCCAAAAATTAAAAAAAAAATCTACGGCTTTCAGAATATGGAGACACTAAAAAAATATGGAGACATATTTAGTATCGCCGCGTCCGTTACAACCTGCTCTATAAAAGTAGCTCATGATCTAACCTGTCAGATGGATGTTGTAAATAACAAAAAAATAAAAACAGTGTTCATAATAAAGACAGCTTTTTTTGTTACCTTGCCTCACAAAAAGTGTAATATAAAGCAGCCAATAATCATACGTACCTTAAAATAGTACCAATAAAACTGCCACCTTATCCCGTAGTTTCCAAAATGGGTTCATTTTTTGGCGTTTCTATTCTACAGGTGCATCAGGGGGTCCTCAAATGTGACATGGCAACTTAAAATTATTACAGTGAAATCTGCCCTTTAAAAACCGTATATGGCATTCCTTTCCTTCTGCGCCCTGCCGTGTGCCCGTACAGCAGTTTAGGACCACATATGGGGTGTTTCTGTAAACTACAGAATCAGGGCAAAAAATATGAAGTTTTGGCTGTTAACCCTTGCTTTGTTAGCGGACAAAATTGATTAAAATGGAAAATCTTTCAAAAAAGTGAAATTCCAAAATTTCATCTCCATTTTCCATTAATTTTTGTGGAACACCTAAAGGGTTAACAAAGTTTGTAAAATCAGTTTTGAATACCTTGAGGGGTGCCGTTTCTAAAATCGGGCCATTTATGGGTGGTTTCTATTATGTAAGCCTCACAAAGTGACTTCAGACCTGAACTGGTCCTTAAAAATTAGGTTTTGGAAATTTTCTTAAAAATTTTAAGGCCCCTTTCACACGGGCGAGTTTTCCACGCGGGTGCAATGCGTGAGGTGAACGCATTGCACCCGCACTGAATCCGGACCCATTCATTTCTATGGGGCTGTGCACATGCGCGGTGATTTTCACGCATCACTTGTACGTTGCGTGAAAATCGCAGCAAGCCCTATATTATGCATTTTTCAGGCAACGCAGGCCCCATAGAAATGAATGGGGCTACGTGAAAATCGCAAGCATCCGCAAGCAAGTGCGGATGCGGTGCGATTTTCATGCATGGTTGCTAGGTGACAATAGGGATGGGGATCCGATCTTTATTATTTTCCCTTATAACATGGTTGTAAGGGAAAATAATAGCATTCTTAATACAGAATGCTCACTAAAATAGGGATGGAGGGGTTAAAATGTTTTTTTAAATTTAACTCACCTCATCCACTTGTTCGCGCAGCCCGGCTTCTCTTCTTACTTCTTCTTTGATGACCTGGTAGAAAAGGACCTTTGGTGACGTCACTCAGTGCGGGTGCAAAGCGTTCACCTCTCCATGGTGATGGATCATGTGATGGACCATGTGATGAGCGCAGTGACGTCACCAAATGTCCTTTTCCTCCCAGGCCATCTAAGAAGACAAGCCGGACTGAGCGAACAAGTGGATAAGGTGAGTTAATTATATTTTTTTAACCCCTTCATCCCTATTTTACTAAGCATTCTGTATTAAGAATGCTATTATTTTCCCCTATAACCATGTTATAAGGGAAAATAATAGAATCTACACAACACCTAACCCAAACCAGAACTTCTGTGAAGAAATTCGGGTTCGGGTCTTGGGTACAAAACGTACCGATTTTCCTCACGCGCGTGCAAAACGCATTAAAACACTTTTGCACTCGCAGGGAAAAATTGCGCATTTTCCTGCAACGCACCCGCACGTCACCCGCAAAGCCCGTGTGGAAGAGGCCTAAGATTTGCTTATAAACTTCTAAGCCTTCTAACGTCCCAAAAAAAGAAAATGTCATTTACAAAATGTTCCAAACATGAAGTAGACATATGGGAAATGTAAAGTAATAACTATTTTAGGAGGTATCACTATCTGTTTTAAATGCAGAGAAATAGAAATTTTGAAAATTTAGAATTTTTCCAAATTTTTGGTAAATTTTGTATTTTGCTCATCTCTAGTAAACAAGTTCTTGTAATAAAGTCTAGACAAGTAAAGTGTCAACAAGAGCAAAACTGCAATGTGTGCAATATACATAGGCATGTATAAAATGGAGAGAAAGTAATGTCATAACAAAGGACCACTGAGAGGGAATTTGGTGTAGAGTGAGCTGCATAGCAACATACGAAGCATCACCTACCACACCAGGTGAGCTTATCACATGTAGAGTGTGCAGCATAGATTCCTCATGAGTGGGCCAGAGAATGCCAAGAATCAAACCACATGGAAATTACAGAGTAGTTTGGTTAATTGAGGGGGAAGAAGTGGCATCCCGAGGCCAGGCATGGGGCCTACAAAGTAAACCCAATACTGAAAGGAATGACAGCATTGAAGCATGAAGGTAACCACATAATGTCAAATCTCCTTCTGGGATAAGGAAGTGAGGTGTCAACTTTCCTGATTTTTTCTTTGTCTTCTGAGATTTGCCATAGCAAACTGTCTCACATGGTATGGATGGTGTGATCGCCGATGGTAAGGTGATGTCAGTCGTGGCTGACCAATCTGGGATATCAAAGTCTTTGATTTCCAGTGCAGCAAAGACATCAGGTAAATTCTTTTGGGAGTAGATAATGAATCTCTTGTCCTTTAAAGCTATCATCAATCCAAAAGAAATCAGAAAGCAAGAGGCTATGTGTTTGTGTCTCAATTAATCTGTTAAAGGTCTAAGTAGTCGGCTTTTATTTAGTATAGCATGGGCCACATCTTCAAAAAGAAGAATGGGTGATCCTTCATATTCTGTGTTTGGAGTTTCTGTGGCTTTTTTCATCACTAGATCCTTTTGAGAGAAGTTTACGAACTTACATATGATGTTCCTGGGAGAACAAGTGGATAGGTTTGAGCGAACACCTGGAAGTTTGGGTTCGCAGGTTCGGCCGAACTTCGCTGCAAAGTTCGGGTTTGGGACCCGAACTTGACCCCGAACCCGACTTCAATGGGGACCCGAACTTTGGGGCACTAAAATGGCTCTGAAAAAGTCATAGAAAGGGCAAGAGTGCTGCAAAAGGAAGCAAAATAGGGGTAAGAGCAGGACAATTGCTCTGCAAACAAATGTGGATAGGGAAATTAATTAAAATAACATAGAATAAAAAAAAAGTTAAAAATAATTATCTTGAACTAGGAGGCGGAGGTCAAAGTGGAGTAGGAGGTTGTGGAGGCGGTGGATGTGGCTGTGTAGGTGGAAGCGGTGGTTGAGGAGGAGGAGGAGGTAGCCAACACTATTTTTGTAGTTTTTTATTTTATTTAATTTTTTTATAAATTTGGGAAGACCCCCAAGCATTGGGAAATTTAAAAAAGAAAACAAAGAGAAAGTACACTGGAGTATAACAATGGCTGGATGTGGCCGGTATACTTGTCTATTCTGCACAAGGTACGAACAAGTCCTGTGGGAACCAAGCCTGGTTTATTTTAATGAACGTGAGCTTGTCCACGTTAGCTGTGGGCAGGCGGCTGCGCTAGTCGGTGATAACCCCCCCTGCTGTACTGAACACGTTCGGACAATACACTGGTCGCAAGGCAGGCCAGCACCTCCAAGGCGTAAAGGACAAGCTCAGGCCATGTGCCCAATTTGGAGACCCAGAAGTTGAAGGGGGCAGACCCATCAGTCAGTACGTGTAGGCGCGTGCACATGTACTGTTCCACCATGTTGCTGAAATTCTGCCTCCTGCTAAGACGTTCCATATCGTCTGGTGGTGCTGGTTGTTGTGGCATGCTGACAAAGCTTTTCCACATTTCAACCATGCTAACCCTGCCTTCTGAGGTGCTGGCGGTGCCCCAGCTGTGTTAGCGACCTCTTCCTCCTCCTCTGCCTTCGCCTTGTACTTCCACTGAGCCCACAGTGTCAGGTGGAAATGCCATCAGTAGCGTGTCTACCAGCGTACGCTTGTACTCGCGCATGTTACGATCACGCTCCAGTGACGGAATTAAGGACAGCACGTTGTTCTTGTAGAGGGGATCAAGCAGGGTGACCACCCAGTAATCAGCACTGGTTAGATTTTGGGCAATTCTGCGGTCGTTGCGCAGGCACTGTAGCATGTAATCGCTGATGTGTGCCAGGCTGCCCAGAGGCCATGATAAGCTGTCCTCTGTGGGAGGTGTATCGTCTGTGTCCTCTGTATCCCCCCAGCCAAGCTCCAGTCATGCCTATGAGCTGCTTTGGGTGCCACCCTGCTGTGAACACGTTTCCTCCTCCTTATCATCCTCCACCTCGTCATCCTCCAGAACTGTGCCGTGGCTGGACAATTGTGTACCTGGCCTCTGTTGGTTCAGGAACCCACTCTCCAAGCCACATGTGAATGACTGGCCTGATAATCGTGGAAATGATCCCTCTTCCTCCTCCTCTTCCTCCTGTGCCACATCCTCTTCCATCATCGCCCAAAGAGTTTTTTCAAGGAGACATAGAAGTGGGATAGCAACTCTGAGAACGGCATCATCGGCACTGGCTATGTTGATGGAGTACTCGAAACAGTGCAACACGGCACACACGTCCCGCATGGAGGCCCAGTCATTGGTGGTAAAGTGGTGCTGTGCTGCTGAGCGACTCACCCATGCGTGCTGCAGCTGAAACTCCACTATCGCCTGCTGCTGCTCGCACAGTCTGGCCAGCATGTGCAAGGTGGAGTTCCAACTTGTGGGCACGTCGCATATGAGGCGGTGAGTTTGAAGGCTGAAGTTACGCCGCAGCGCTGACAGCCGAGAGCAGCAGGATGAGGACGCTGAAAGCGCACACAGACGGCCCCGCACTTTCTGCAGCAGCTCTGATATATCGGGGTAATTTTTAAGGAGCCTCTGCACCACCAAATTCAGCACATGCGCCAGGCAAGGGATGTGCGTCAAACTGGCTAGGCCCAGAGCTGCTACGAGATTTCGCCCATTATGGCACACCATTAGGCTGGGCTTGAGGCCCACTGACACCAACCACTCATCGGTCTGTTGTTCCATGCCCGTCCACAGCTCCTGCGTGGTGTGGGGTTTATCCCCCCAAACAGATGAGTTTCAAAACTGCCTGCTGTCGTTTCCTCCTGGCTGTGCTGAAGTTGGTGGTGAAGGTGTTACGCTGACCAGATGAGGAGGCAGTAGAGGTGGAAGCGTAGTAGGAACGAGGAGGCAACAGGAGGCAAAGAGAAACGTCCTGCAATCCTCGGTGGCGGAAGGACATGCGCCAAACTGCTATCCGCCTCAGGCCCAGCCACCACTGCATTTACCCAGTGTGCTGTTATGGAGATATAACGTCCCTGCCCGTGCTTACTGGTCCACGTATCGGTAGTTCTGTGTACCTTGCCACAGATGGCGTTGCGCAGTGCACACCTAATTTTGTCCGCCACTTGGTTGTGCAGGGCGGGGATGGCTCACCTGGAAAAGTGGTGGCGGCTGGGAACCACGTACTGTGGCACAGCCACCGCCATAAGTTTTTAAAAGTCTCCGGGCCAGGGATCGCGGGTGGGTAGGGGGGTACTTCCTCTTTCTCTCCAATGTTTGGGAGATGGACAGCTGAACGCTTCCATGGGACATTGTGGAGATGCTTGGTGACGGACATGGTGGTGTTGCTGCCACATCCTCTGTTTGCGGGGTGGCAGGTGCCACTGTCACTCCAGAGGGGGAGAAAGAGGCCGAGACTGCAGCAGAAGAGGGACAAGGAGGAGCCTGAGATCTTTCGTGGTTTTTGAGGTGTTTACTCCACTGCAGCTCGTGCTTTGCATTTAGATGCCTGGTCATGCAGGTGGTGCTCAGGTTTAGAACATTTACGGATGTAGTAGAGTTAACACTCTCTAAACTATCTAAACTAATTGCCTTAAGCAAACACCTTCAATTGCTTGTATGCCTCGCTTCAGGCTCTGATTGCACAGCGTGCAAACCACTCGTGTTTTGTCGTCAGCAGATTGTCTGAAGAACTGCCACGCCAGGGAACTGCTTGGAGCTGGCTTTGATGTACTCGGTCCGTGGGTGCGGTGGGCAGTAGCAGGCGTATTGGCTATGGGACGGCCACTCTGCTTTTGCACCCTGCTCCCTCTTTTGCTGTGCAGCTTCTGCTGTGTAACCACCACCTTTTCCTATGAACTGCACACGTCACTCGCATGACCTTGACCTAGGGCCTCATCATCCTCCACATCATCTTCCACCCACTCTTCACCCCTGCCCTCCTTGCCGGTCTGCCCACTGCAGAAAGCCGCAGAAGTTGACACCTATGTTTCATCATCATCAGATATGTGCTGCGTTGGTCCTCTAATCTTTCAGCAGGGGACTGGGTGGGAGACAATGTGAAGGAACTGGAGGCACTGCCAGCCACCCAATCTACTATCGCCTGTACACTAAGGGTGGGTTCACACTAGCGTTATGGAGTCCGTAATGGCTTTCCGTTATAACAGGGTTATAAACAGAACATAGCGGAATCCATAGGATGGAATGCAAAATGGAAGCCTTTAAGAGGCATTCCGTTTTGATCCATCCTAATAGAATTCTATGGGAAAACATAACTGATCCGTCTCGGAAACAAAGTCCTGTCTTGCATAACGAGAACCAGACGGATCCGTTTTGATTCCCATATACTTCTATTAGGACGGAGAGCAAACGGAATGCTTTTTAAAGCCATCTATTTTGCATCTATTTTGCATTCCGTCATAATGCAAGTCTATGGGCAGCAAAACGGATCCGCCTTTCCGTCTTATGGATTCCGTTATGTTCCGTTATAACCCTGTTATAACGGAAAGCCATAACAGACTCCATAATGCTAGTGTGAACCCACCCTAACACTGTCCCATACTTCAGCTGCCTGCTTTCTGTCCCTTTACTACTGAGAGCTGATGGGCAGTGCTACACGTGATCCAGCTTTTACAGAGACTGGGTGAAATGATGCACCGGCCAATCAAAGCCATGCCATTAGTAGGCATGGCTGTGATGGCTTCTAAGGGCACACAACTTAAAAGCTTGTTGATTGGCTGCCCTGCAGCCTTTCAACAAGCTTTATTAAATGCCCGAACTCGAACCCAAACTTTTCCGGCAAAGTTTGGGTTCGGGTCCGGGTACCAAAAGTCGTAAAGTTTGGTACGGACCCGAATTTTTCAGTTCAGGTTCGCTCAATACTACCAGTGGGCTTTGGTTTTGGGCGCAAAGCTCAGTGAGCTATTTTTAGTATTGTCTGATCGCTATAATCATCTCCCAGAATGGATTTGCATGATATCATGGATTAGAATGACAGATAAGACATGATTCACCATTTACAATAGGTGATTGTCAAAGATCATCTATTCTTTCCTTGTACAATGACCTCTGCACAGGTCACAGAGCATGCCTAGAAGACTCTCCCATAGAAGTCAATGAGGTCCCCTCCTGACCATTGTGTCTATGGCCCATGGGGCTGCCGTAAAGCAATTTTCTTAATGCTTTCTAATTGTTGTTAAGAACTGCTCAGGCAAGATGGCCACCCCATAATAATATTCTGGAAATAGAATAAAGAAATTAGAAAGATTCGAAGAAATTGATATGCGTTACTATCTGGTTTTAACTGGCAGAAAACATTTTTGGTGATGCATTTCCTTTAAAGCTTTCTATGATCGAAATGCATACATCTGGTTTGTAATCATTGTACAAGATGTTTTTAAGGATTTTCCAATAAAGAAGTAAAGTTTTAACAGAGTGCTGGAGATTTCTCGTTTTGAATTTGTTCAATTTGTCCAGCTCAGGACATCTCCTAGCACCTGTTATTTGGACATGAGCTATGAGCAGGATCTTCCTTCACTACTCCAATTAGCAGATGTAGTGCTACCCTAAGTGTTCACCGGCATCTGCTGCAAGGCCATTTATGCTTGGCTGCTAGGGATCTAGTTTAAATTGGTATAGTAAGGCCTCAGAAAACAGGTGGGAGCTCACAGGTAGCAGACCTATCAGGTGCCAAGGAGTAGTAGGAGAGAATGATAAATCAGATTCTAAGCCAGGAAAGTCAGTGGGATCCAAATCGGTAGAAAGGGGATTAATCCAAAGATAAACCAAAGTCAGATCACCAGGAGAGGCAATTGAAGCCACATTGGTAGACATGGTGTTAATCAATAAACAAGCCAAAGTCAATTCACCAGGAGAGAAAATTTAAGAAAAATCAGTAGACATGGGATTAATCCAGAGGTAACTCAAAGTCGGTACATAGGAAGCTACAACAAAAATGCAACACAGTTCTGATCATACAGAACTAACATGAACCATGAACAAAATCACAAAGACAGACAATGTCAGACTTAAATGCCTTGCCTGGCCCTTGGATTGGATGCTCAGCCAGGTTCATCCACGCTCACCAATAAGTTGACTATCTGGTGCTTGGCTGTTCGTAATAGAAACCCTTCTAGAACAGACATGCACTGGGATAATGGTCAAGCAGATTAGCAGTCAGCAGTTTGCTGTAAGCTAATTAGAAATATGAAAAGAAACCTAGAAACAGGTTTTTATGTATTAATTTTTTATGTGGCACAGAATCAAATGATTCAGAGATATCAAGAAATATGACATCTAATGACTCAACCTAGTCCAGTCTAGAACTTACCTCCCCATAAAAACTGATTAGATTAGTTTGACAGAACTGATCCTTCATGAACTTTTCCGATATCCCATTGTGCTCCCTCATATGGTGCAGGGGTGACAAACTACCTTACACGCACACCCGCAATGACTTAACCAAAGCCACACTTAAGGTCTGGGACTCATTGGGGGACCTTCTCAGCCCCTTACCCTCTCCACTAATGTCATTAGCAAATATCCTAAATACTCGGACATAAGATTATGTATATCCGAACTTCCCTTTCTCCTCCATCCTAGATCAATCAAACACAGTGGAGTTCAGGAACCCTCTTTGTTTCACATCCCTACACTGCATGCATAGGGCTCACATACGTTTGTTACTATCGCCATACCTTACTAAGTCAGACTCACAGAGAGACCTTACTCTGTTCAAGAAATTGATGTCCAGTAAGCTGCCTCAGAAGGATCTCTTATCACAGATATATAGAATCATTCAACAGTTAAAATTCTCCCACAACGGAGCCTGTGTGTCGGACTGGAGTAGGGATTATTGATGTTGCCCTGACGGAAGCAGACATTAAACTGCTACAGTATACCATCACTCATGGCATTTCTCATTGTATTCGACTTTAGGAGACCTCTTTTTTAGTGCTTTTTTGTTGCCTTCCTGTTTTACTAGTTTTACTAGTTTACACATTTTCTTCTTTTTTTAATTTTTTTTGTCCCTTTACATTTTGATCTACCTACAGTACATTGTTTATTTTCCTGTGCCTAATCCTTCTCTACCCATAAGAAAGAAGGATCCAGTTAGAGAAGCTTTGTGTCATTAACATAATGCATTATGAATACCAAAGGAGACCTAAAGAGATAGTTTTTTTAAGTATTCATCTTGCCCTTCAAGGAATTGAGACTTTGGGGAGGCACAGTTGAGGAAGCAGAAGATACAATAGATGGCTAAAGAGATTAAGTAATTTACAATGTAAATTAGCATTAGTTGATCTTCACAATGAAGATCTGCCGACGCATGTACATTTTGAACCCATGTTATCAGATAATTTAGGATATTAGAGATATTAGACCTCAGGAAAAAAAATTACCTTATATATATTTAAAAAAAAACTAAAATAGTTTCTGATAAGTGAAAGACTGGTGGAAAAATCTTTACTAACTTGAACTTAAAACTAAAAAGGTATACAGAAGTGAAGAAAGATGACACCGGATAAAAGTCCTAATTCATTAATGGGACATGAAAACTACCGTACTGTGTGCTCTGAACTAAGGTAATTATTATTTTTTAAATCCAAGGATGGCAAGGATTGAGGAATATCCAACATGAAAAAGGTGAAGTGAGTAGAAAAATAACACATCATACAAAGAACCTTCAGAGGTCTGAAGACCCAAACAGAAGACAGTATTGTGAAAAAAACCTTGCCCACAGATGCTAGGGAATGCAACTAATATGGTGATAATACGTAAAGATAATATATTATCTATTATTATTATGCAGTTTATGTTGATGTTGACCAGAATTGTCACAGAAAACCACCCTATGTACTGTATATAGTATACCAACCTCTAAACTTGTGTCCATAAAAAAGTCCTGCTCCATAGGCTTCTAATCTCTATCAATGATGAGCTTCATTTTAGGACATCGACAACCCAGTGTTTTCTTTATTAGTAATTTCATAGCAAGTCTTCAGAGACATGTAGAATTTCTTTCTAGTTTGCTGGTGACTCTTTGTACTTCTTCAGTAGACATTACACATATGTGACTGGTTTCCTGGAAATAACCAGACACGTTTCTTTCATTCTTCCAGCTTCACTGGTTCCTGGGAAACCAGAAGGATGTTGCTGGAAATCGTGTCTTCTATGAAAATGGAGATTTCATCACTCAGTATTCCATAGTAAATTGGCTCAGTTTACAGAATGGATCGCTTGTCTTAAAATATGTTGGATCTACAAAAACAGTACAAAATCTTCCTACATTTAATATCAAAGTGGAAAAGATCATTTGGAAAAATAGCATCAACAAGGTGAGACGGAGGCTGTTCTAGGTTCTCTTGAGAAAATAGTAAGAAGAGGAAAGCTGAAATAATTTATGATTTGGGGTAGAAAAGACTCATTGGGAGATTTTGGACTCATTGAAGGAGTTGCCTGTTTTCTTGATATTTATGACCTATCCTCAAACGGTATTCTCGCGATCAACCATTTTCAGCAGTCACTGGTGCTGAAAAAAAAAAACAATAGATGAAGCTAGAACAAATAGGTCAGCAGCTTAGCCTCCATTGAGTTGACTGGTGGGGATGTCAAGTATCGAACCCCAAGTGATCTGATATTGATGACCTATCCTGAGTATTAGTATCGAGAAAGATGCTGTATTCCTTACAGTTGGAGTAACTCAGAACTTCATATTGGGGTTTGCTTTGGTTCATTTGAGACGTGCCACCAAGGTACCTAGCCTTGGTGGAGTGAAAGCCAGTAACTAGAGTATCCACTAAGAAAGATAGTGAATGCTGTTGCTACCTAGTATAGCTGGTATCAGCTAATCCGGGCCTGGCTTTTACTTATCCACTCTGGGTTTTATACGTGGCCACAGTTGTGTTTAAAAAGTCTGTAGCATGAAGCAGGGTGTGTCTGCTAGAGTGAGAGGCTACAGATCACCAAGTGCAAGGCACGTGTGGAGCAAAACTGGCCTGTGGATGGATCTAAAGGAGACCCGAGTCTGCATTACTTATTTCAATTGTTATGGATTGTTATGACCCGGCTGTGATCCAGTTTTACTGAACTGTAAGTTGGCTGGAACAATTACTAGATCGTATTGAAGTGACATCCTGCCTTTCTTCAACACTGGTCGTAGGAGCCCACATCATTAAAATGGCAACAAAAAGTAAGAAATTAGAGGAATGAGAGTGCTGCCCTCAAGAGCTTACAATCTATGAGGAGATAGGGTGACAAAAAAGGGGAAAAGTGTTTGTTTTGTACAATTATCCAGCCATCTTAACACAATAGGGGAGTAGATATAAAGCTGCATGAGCCAGCCATCAGCCTATATTTGTACTGCATTTCAGTGCATAGGGTGTAGATATTTGACAATGGATCAGATTCTGAAGAATGATGATTAGGGGATGAATGAAAAATAAGGGAATTAGGAGATGTGGTGAGTCAACTTAAAAGGTGGTGTATTTACGGAGCGCCTAAAACTGTGGATGTTGTGAATTAACCTAATTGCTTGGGGTAGGACATTCCAGAGATCTGGTGCAGCTTGGAGAGCGGTTAGAGAGATACCGTAGTAAGAAAACCAAGAGAGAGCAGTATCCTTAAAGCTGATAGGTTGGAGCATAGTGGGGAAGAGAAGGTGGTTTACAGTGTAAAATGCTACAGAGTGGTCAAGGAGAATTAGTAGAGAGTAGTCACTGTTGTATTCCGCTGTCCGGAGGTTATTTGTCACTTTGGCAATTTGTTAAGGGCAGTATCTATAGAATGAAGGGTGCAAAAAACTAATTCTAATGGATCAAATGCTCCAGGAGTTTAGAAATGAAGGGAATATTAGAGACAAGTCTTTAATTAGTGAGGATTAGTCAAGACTTTTTTTAAAATAATGTGGTTATAACAGAATGTTTCAAAGAAGAAGATAAAATACCAGGAATGAGAGAGGTTTAAAATTTTAGTTATATGAGTAGTGACGGCTAGGGAGAGACTGGAGGAAGTGAAGGAATAGGGTCAGTAATGCATGTGGTAGGGCGGGAAGAAGAGTGGAGCTTGGAGACTTCTTCTGTGACTGGGTCGAATGTGGAAAGGTAACCAGAGAAACAAAAAGAAAGGAATGAATGATAGAGGCTAGGAGTTAATTTCCTGCCAGATGTTTTCAATTGTCTCTTAGAAATAGGTGGCCAAATCTTCAGCACAGATGTCTGTAAAAAGTGCTGGAACTTTTGGACTGAGGGAGGAGTGAAAGGGATGAATAGCAGAGTTGTCAACATAAATTTGGAAGAAATTATGTGGCGTGACTCCTCCAGGGTGCTTTTTAGGATATCATTATAGTTAGGGATAAGCGAACCCAAACTGTATAGTTCGGGTTTGTACCGAATTTTGGGGGGTCCGTGAAACGGACCCGAACCCGAACATTTTCGTAAAAGTCCGGGTTCGGTGTTCGGCGCTTTCTTGGCGCTTTTTGAAATCAACAAGCGTCATACTACTTGCCCCAAGAGGACATCACAGCCTGAATGACAGCATTTCCTACACCTACTATTGGCATGGCTGTGATTGGCCAGTGCAGCATGTGACCCAGCCTCTATTTAAGCTGGAGTCACGTAGCGCCGCACGTCACTCTGCTATGATCAGTTTAGGGAGAGATTAGGCAGGGATTTACTCAGAAAAAACACTTCATTCAGTGATCGATCTACAGCTGTGGATCATTGAACTGCTGCTATTTAATTGCTCACTGTTTTTAGGCTGCCCAGAGCGTTTTTATGTCACTATTTTCTTGGGTGATCGGCGGCCATTTTGTGTCTTGTGGTGCGCCAGCACAAGCTATCACCAAGTGTATTTAACCATCGATAGTGTGGTTATTTTGTGCTATATCCTACATCAGGGGCTTGGCTGTGCTTGCTATTTTATTGAGGGGTAAAATACAATTGGCCAAAATAGCAGTACCCTAAATCTGGTGTTTCAGCTGTGGCTAGCCAATTGTAATACTGTCTGCTGTCTGCCGAAGCACAGTTTTTGTTCTGGGTTGAATACAATTCCCAACTTAGCAATCCCCTAAATATTTTTTTTCTGCTGTATCAGGCCAAGTTTAAATTGATCCATAAAAGGGTATATTAGATTGAAGGTGCGGATAGTGTCATCCTCAATAACTTCACACGCTACCGTGCATCTCCAAGTCTAATTCTGCCCGTAAACGTATACCTGTCACCCAGCGCCTAAATAATAGGCCTAAAATTTATATTCAGCTCAATCTGATCCCGTGGGACAGAGGGATAAAACTTAGCATTTAATAAGATAAATTCTAAAAATGGGTAGACACTAGAGGATGAACCTCTACAACAAACAATATGAAAGACAGCCCTAAGGGCATAGACTGTACATATATACACAGTGTGGCAAAGATGGTATAAGAAATGGTATAAAAACAGGAACGTTCTCACCCGATTGTAGACCAGGGGTTCTCTCAGAGATGGTTGATGATGGAGACGGACCTGTAATGCTTGGTAGCCACACTGGAAGGAGATAGGTATGTGTGCCCCTTTCACGTGGATGGGTGACGGTAATTAACCCTAGACAGCCCTAAGGAAAGGGGGCAGGGGCTAGTACGCCCTAACTATCTACACGGGGAACTTGCCCCGCAAGGCCTGTTCCAGTGTTGGGTGACATGAAGCCTGATTCTCTGCTATGACATGAAGCCTGATTCTCTGCTATGGGACCTCTCTCCTCTGTCTGGGTGCTGGGGCCTAAAAATATCTGACAATGGCCTGTTCCAGTGGTGGGTGACATGAAGCATGATTCTCTGCTATGTCATGAAGCCTGA